>NW_019213008.1:110947-147313 GCF_002532875.2 Varroa jacobsoni | reverse complement strand
ATATAGGAAACGTATTGCCATTTACAATAGAAGAGTCGCTCGGCCAAATTTGTCGTTAGAGTGAATTAATAACACACTGAACTCTGTTTGACTTTGGCACAAACTTTAGTTAGCGAATTTATAGTATATATATATATATATATATACAGTTTTATAGTATAGAATTTGAAGTATATACATATATACTTCAAATCTAAAAGAGCATAATTTACTTGTGGGAACTTCTACACTACAAGCCTGTAATCAATTTCGGTTCTATGCTAAGTTTATCGAGTAAATATTAATGGTATCGTTGGTAGAATGATTTCATTAACGTTCGCTCTCGGTCAATAAGTTCCCGAAATATCCGTCTTTGTGCTGCATATATAACCTGAAATCGGGTTTACTGCTGAAAAAAAGAAATCCGGCTGATCAAAACACGCAATATTCTGTATGTCTGAGGAGGTACGTTGTAACTGATCCTACAGCATCAACTGCTAGAGTGAACTAATGATAGCATAACTGATACAATACAATGTTAGCTATCTTATCTAATAGACCAAAGTATCTGATGATTCCGTTAGGCAAAGTCTGTTCCAGGCTATTCAAGGCCCCTCGATTGAAAAAGTAATGCATTCGTATTCCTCTCTGTGTGTCGCAAAATTATTTTGCGTATATTTGAATTTTTTTCAATTCGGTACTTACTAACATTTCGGCCCTGACTAGCCACAGGGGGCGTCGTAAGCTGGTAAGTTTCTAGTCTCGTAAGGTTTCAACAACACGGGGAAAGCACACGCGTAACATGTTCTGATGCAGTTCTATGTAAACTGTTTTTTTCTATTTAGACTCTACCCAAAGGGCTTTAGGCGGTCGTTTTCGATCTACGTGTTTTGCGGTTGACCCCATGAGCAGCAGTGTGTATATGTGTTCGCTTTATAATTTCTCCCAGTGCAGACCAGGGTGTGATCATCTTGAAATGTACATTGTAAATGAACACGGCTAAATTACGTATCGACGCTTACGATCGGAATAAATTTAACAACGGTTTGTATCGATGTCGGAATCTCTATATGTATAGGAGAAGACGGGGCTATATAAGCTACTAGATCTTTTTTTTCCTCGAAAGGAGACGTTAGTTTTGTATCTCAATATTGACTTTGCTAAGCTAGTTGAGACTACTTGAGAGAAACAAGAACATTATAAATAAATTATTAGGCACGAGCGAATCTAGAAGAGGACAGAAAGATATAGCCGGTAGGAAAGACTAGCCACGCAGTGACAAGCCTAGCTTATCGAGCTCTATTCATTAGGGTTCTGGACATCCTGCCAACAGGCAATTGCTGTTGTCATTCTTAAGTGTTTCATGTGGTTTCATCCATTCACATCGTTTTGTGTTATAGTTCAATTCCCGTTTCAACACGGATCCCGTAACTTCAACGATCCCCCAGTCCCGTTCCATATATACTTTACGATCCATCCAACCAGCTGCTGCTTTAGTGAGCCCAATCAAACAGGGCTGTTGGCTGTCGACTGTTGTCCGCTCTAGCTTCACTGAATATCGGTGAGTACTCATAATTACTGGAAAGAAGCAGCTGGTTTCTTTTTTCTTTCCGGCTTCGGCCTTGGGCATCGCTATAAATTCAACGTATCTCTTCATGGTAGGTTGACTTACAGCCGTGTGCCGATTCGGTAAATTCAAGCCCAAAAAGGCGCTAAGTCTCTTCCGCGCAGGTGGTTCATCACAGCTTCGTGTACCTTCCACTCCGGTCGGTCTGACACGCCAATCAGAGTTGGCAATTTTTGTCCTCGACACTGATCGTCTGAAAAAGACGCAAAAATACGTTGAAGGCGATACGGGGAACAACTAGGAATTTCGGTTGATACGTCCTATTCGCACACAGGTCTGTCTGTATGATCAGATAAGGCCAGGTTGATGTGGCGGTGAGAATAGCGTCCGACTACGTAGTTAGCTGTAGAGCAGGAAACCAAAAAAAGAGATGGAACAAATTGAACTTAATAAACCTATTGGCCCATCTAGCGGAGACAATTACGTTTCAGATTCTGGTATACATGGCTGGCAGTTCGTCCCAATATCGTCGCCGTGGTTTACACCGTTATTACCGTAATAGCCGTACATAGAATTAGCACCGAACATTCAATGATATTGAAGGCGTTGGAAGACGTGAACAGGACAGCCGTACCTGAGGTGAGAAGGAATTTGTGCTGGTTTATGTGCGGCAAGCATGAGGCTCTGTGTGTGTGAATCTAGAAGAGTTCTCGCATATAAATCTTATTCCATGGAGCGTCAGCGATCGAGAAGATGGATACTTTAAAGGTGTTTCTGACTCGCGAGCCCCGTAGCTGCGAATGCGCCCGAATATAATCTGAATAGCGTTTATGAAATTGTGGCATGAGTAGGCTAGCAGAGAGCAATATCAAAAAAAGAAAGAAAAAAACTGTGCAAGTGCGTCCAGAAATTCCGTAGGATCGACTAGGCCTCGTCGTCGTATTACTGCATTTCTACTTCTCTTGCGTACGTTGTCGGATGCAATGCTATTGAGATTTGGGCGCATCGTTCATAAAAAAAGATGTACGTGGCAGACGGCGTAGGTGAGCCGCAAGAGTTCCCGATGGCGTAGTCTTTGACATTGACAATATGGTTGAAGGCTTCGATACTTCGACACCGATGCGCGTGCGACATAGAAGATCCAGCGTTGCGGTTGGAATAGGTCTGCCCTAAGTGTACAGTTGTATTTAGAACGTCATGTAAGCCTTGAGTGTTACCCCTACTGACATGGTCACAGGTAATGTTTCTTCGGGCGGCACCCAGCATCGTCGCCCGTATCAGCCCTACAAACGAACCTTCCTTAATGTCTGTCACTCGGACGAAACTTACTTCTCTATTAAAGATTAGTTTATGCTCGTTTAATGGTGCTTATCGATGTTGAATTTCGAAAGACAGTAATTCAAGATTAAAAACGTTGCTGTGGCAATGACGTGCGTTTCAGAGGCGTAATTAATATGTTTTTTTTAGATGTGTGCTATTGGCATGTAGAAACACTGTCTTGATGTTAAATGGTTTAAATGCAGTTGTTTTGAAACTTAAGGTTTCGCTTAGTGTCTCGAACCTCTCAGCCACAGGACTGAAATGTTTATTATAATCTACTATCTAACTATATATATTTTAGTTTGTAAGAAGCTTTACCAGGCTACTTTGATATAGCGACTATATAAGGAACGCAAACGACGCATTGGCCTAGAACCGTTTCAAAAATACTAAAGTTTTAAAGTGTTTTTTGAACTAGTTTGATTAGTACTTCGTTTGATTACTGATGAGGTGTGTAGCATTTACTGTTTTACAGTTAATTCAATAAGTTTATAATTGCATTAGTGAACTCTAAACCACCATCGTAATGCAGCACCATAACGTTTCCTGATTATTGAGCCAAGCGATGTATTTCTATATACGTTTTGTTGTTTCGTTTTTGTTATTAATAAAGTAGACTCTTCTTTGCTGAAGCCCTCCACTAGGCCTTCGATAGAAAATTTGGACGGTCCGCAAAGATCAGTGCGCTTCTCTCAATGACTATGGGGCAGTGCATCCTTGCTTAAGATGACACCTTGTTCCATTGAATTGGCCTTCGACGCGGGCTTTGCATGTTACGTTATTATCTTAATTGTGAATCATCCGGTGAGTTGGCTATTCTTAACAAGCTATTTGTTAAAATAAGTAAGTGGAGACCGGCTCTTTTTTGTGATATGGCATTTAATGGTCTTTCGTGCCACACCTTTAATTCCGAGGCTAAAAAGGCGACTCTTAAGGACTGTACACATATGGCCGGTACTGCCTATCATCAGTTTTGCTGAGTTAGAGAGCCACCATTGGTCATTGTCTCCCTCGTTGATAAGAGCCGCCGGTTCATATGTTTGACGTATGGGTCGTGAATTCAAAGATATTTGAGGGGTGTTCCCTTCCTGGAGTTATAAATAGGTCTAACCGGAGCCAATTCCAGCCGTGTTTAACTGCCACTAGCTTTAATTACCCGGGGCTGAAGAGTAAGTCCATAAATTGTAAAGTTATCCAAAAAGTTCGCTATTGAGTGTGACGTTTCGCTGTCCAAGATTTAAACGCTTATGTTACAATTCTTTGTAATGGCACTGCTTGTGAGGAATTCTGGGTCGAAATAACCACTTCGATTTGGTAAATACCGGGTCCCTTTTGTCATGGTTTTTGTGGCAAACGTGACTTCATTCGCTGCAGTCATAACAGGGTCCTGTTGGTCTTTCGTACTGAAAGCCTGACCTTAAAAAGGACTTTCGGGAGCCTTGGCTATTATGATGGCCGTTTGTTTTGGGGCTCGTTACATGCTTATTGTCTATCGACAACTTAGAGAGAGATCCTCTCATCGGTTTCTTCACAAGTTTCCGCTAGCTTAATTTTATTAGGCTATCAAAATTCTTCTCATCTTTTGTCCTAGCTTCCCAACTCGTTTTAACAGCCTCTTTGGTTTGTGGAAGCGACGAATAGGCCACGCCTTCGTTTATGTCTACTCCGAAAATGAACATGAGTTTCTGAAGCAGCCATGATTTCCGGTCAATGACTATTTTGAATTGTAAATGTACGAACGACATGCATTTGGCTATGGCAGCATTTGTAAATATGTCTGGCTTCTTGTTAAAGTTTTCTGTGATTGAACGCCATACTTCTGATGCCTTTACGCGAAAAATATTTGAGTGAATTGAGTTAAATAAAATAAGTCTCCCAGCCTTGTTTCCGACGTCAGCGTTATTAGATCTATCGCTTTTACTGACTACCCCCCAGGCATATAGCTAGGATCACCGAATGATTAGCTTTCATGTTCGTTACGCCAAACAGTGACGTCAATCCTCAGCAAGAGTCACCGTCAGCAGTCTTCCTTTCTATCGACACATTCTAGCTACCGGTTCGTGGACATAGGTCACAGATGTAAGTGATTTCAATTATTTCATACGTAATTAATCAGAACTGTAGTAGCTTCTTAGTAAAAAATGAAAGAATGTATTTTTTGCGACTGCATTGCAGCAGCTCTGTTTCACCGTACGGAAAAAGGAACGTTAACTTGCTTGTTATCGTGATTGAATAGCGTCAGCTTGCTAGATTACGAGGTGGTACCTAAAACTGAAGTACAAGGCATAAGGCAATAGGCACAAGCAAGTCTAGAGAAGAGAACACAGAAAGAAGGCGGGTACTAGTAAAGGCTTCACAGAAGCTGGCTACACCTAGGTGACTAGCCTAGTTCGTTGGATCCCGAACAGTAGGCTGGACATCCTGTTGGTACACACTATTTGTTAGGATGCTTAAGCATTGGCACACATGTAATTCACAGCATTTTGAATTGTTTTATAATCTTTGACCCATTACGGATTCCGCAAAAACGATCCTGCAATTCAGTCCGATTTCCCCACCTGGCCGCCGCTTTGATAGAATCAGCTAAGTAAAGCATTGTTTTGTCTCGCTTTGATGCTTCAAGCAAACCCAGCAATTCTCATTGCCATCAAATTTAATCGAGCTTTTATTTATGCTTTTATTCGAGAATTTATGAGATACAACAGGTCAAAGATTTGCTGCAACTCACGGGCATTGAGCCCTTTTTCCGCTAGATTTAAAGTGATACATACGGCTATTCGGGACAGCTGAGTATTTTGTCGTATTTTAGCAAATCTTTTTCAACAATAGAGAGGCAACCTGACCGCAGTTTATCTTACTCTGACCCAACAGTTTCAAAGACTGAAAGCCAACTGCTAGTCATGAAAAACACGTATATTAAGTTATCACACAACCAGTCTGGGGACTGTATATGTGGGCCGGACTAAGGTAGAGATCTACTGGTCAGCATTACTACGGACACATACTTTTATAAAACGTTATCAGACGCTAATTGTACGGAGACATTTATTGCCTGAAGTATAACTTCGTCTAATAAGCTTTCTGTGCTTATACGCCAAATGTCAAAGGCTGTTTTTGAAAGAAGTCGGTTGTATTTTTCATTGCGCACCGCTGAAACATAAACATATCGTATGCTTAGATATACTGCTCGACCATGTTATCTAGAGGATCATCGCTAAAATCTATAATAAACAATTATTTGACTTTGTCGACTCGCTAAGGGTTTAAGTTCTATACGTTTTAAACTTCTATGCTAAAATTCTACGCTTGATTCTTCCAGTTAACTCAACGATGATCACGTATGTATACTATAATCTTAAATTTGCGAAACTTATATACTTATTATTATTTCTAAAGTGCCTCAGAGCTATATTTCTATAAGTAGAACTCCTTATCGTCATTGCCTGTAGAGAATCAACCAAGCTTGCATATCGTGCTGTTTAAAAAAATAGCGTAGCGATTAACTGGTAGCAGATTGAAAATTGTGTGTGAATACATAAAAAAAAAAACTAGCCAAGACAGAATGCAGCCTGAAACTGTATGAGCAGCAGCTATTGCTATCGCAAGCAACAGTCTTTCCGTAACGGAGGTACCTGGTGAATTTGGAATGAGCGTGATGCCGTTTCAACGACAGCTTACAGCTGCAATTCCCGGTACTCTAAGTGACCTTTCTTCAACACACGGTCCATTCATCTCTTGTGTTTAATGTATCTCAAGAGGCTGCATTAGCAGTGTATCTCGCCTGATCTTCTAGAATTTTACCAAATTCTACCATGCTCAAGGTAAGATCACATTCGTGCAAGTCTGTGGGGGAAAATAACATAAAACGTGCAGGATAGTCGTTATGGCCACTAAAGCACGAGAAAGGATTTTATAATGTTTTTTTTTTGGAATCAAACAATCAGCATGCAATGCGGCAATCCGAAAGTGTACTTTTTGCATGTACATGGCTTAGCGAGAAAGCGGCCGAAGCTGTCTTTGAAAATCTCAAAGTTTTGTTGGGCTCGTATTCCATCAAATACTTTTGATGTCAGCATGACGTCCCTTTCCACAGTAAATGTACCTTTCAGCCTGGATCTATACGTCTCAATTTAATCAAGTTTGTTCTTGTTAGAAAGCGGCGTCCACGTTGTTACCTTTTTTTTTTCGTATTACTCGAAAAAGCCAGAACCACCTACTTTTTTTAGCAATTTAAAACGGCTTAATGGAACTTTGTTACTTTTATAGAAGGAGGATTGCAATTTTATAACATGGCCGAATTGGTAGAAAATGGGAAAAAATATAAGCTATCATTTATGAAGACAAATACCGTTGGCGAGTTTCGAGAAATAAGTATTTTTTTTTGTAGAACAGAAGCATATTCAGAACTCATAGCTTGTTCCTTCCTGCAGCACGGGCTTATTATCGGCCGGAGCCATCGGTTCCGTGCGAAGTGTCTTTCCACCACGACAACCTAAAAATAAAGTGAAATAAAATTCCGTTGCAGGGAGCTTTGTCGCCATTATATCCCAAGAGACAAGTTTATAGATCATCCATTACTTTCCCTAAAAGCGTAAGTAAGATGTAAAGATATGAATTTATTCGTTTTAGTTGTCCGACAGAATCAATTCTATTAGTTTATACTAACCAAATATCTATGCTGTTTTATTTCGAAACCAAAATAAATTAAATATTTAGGAAACGTTTAGCTCTGAAATCGTTTACCGATATCTGAACGTCCAAGTCGCTTTGCCTGGTTTCATAACCTTTGTCCTATATAACACTCTCGTGGTAAAGCTATATCAGCCAACGAGACAGATATCTTTTTCTGGAGAAAAAAGTATTTGTAACTTGTATTTCAGATCAGAGTCTTTGACGAACATACTGGTATAACTTCTTTCATTAGTGGCAGGAGTTTTTTAAACGGCAGTGTTAATTAGACTTCTGCAGGGATAACCCCCGTCCTTCCATATGATGTAAAGATGCGTTCTCAATTCGAAAAATCGAATCTGGGTTCCTAATCAAATATACACAAGTAATAATACTGACATTTGCTTAACGATGTAAAGGCTTAGTCTACCTGCCGAATTTTGGTACCCTTTTGCTGCTCAGACCCTATTGTCGATGCCACGGTACTTGAAGTCAGTATTATTGAAGTTGAAGCAAAATTTATAGAGCCAATATGCCTTTATAGCTTGTACTAAAAGCCTTTACTGCTCAGTGACTGATCTGTAACAGCCTTTACTGATCACAGTTAGAACAATACAACAAGAGCTCTAAAGATAAATCCCAAAAACAAAATCAGCACAATGGGTCGCGATTGTCCTCATTTTATTGACTTAGTTAAAGCAAGCTTTAGCTCAAAATATTCATACAAAATCATTCAATAATCAAGCCATACATCGTTTTTTTTCTTTCTGAAGCCAAATCTGTTTTTTGAACAGGGGCTGCATCGTTTAGCTTGTCAGCAATTTCATGGCAGGTTAAGAGCTAAGGGTTTTTCTTCGAACATGTTGAAATGTCTTTATTGCAGAATGCACCGTAATGTAATGTAGGAATAATATTAACATCTTTTCAAGTAGGATTGCACCTAAAGGGAATTTTTTTAGTACTTTATATGTACTCGAGTTTGATATCTGCACACTTTCGACGAAGGGTATAACAATTAACGGGCCAACTTTCAACGAAACCAATGGGGCTTGCGATAGGTATTGGGAAGTTCAAATGACAGCGAAACTATCGAAGCTCGTACTGATATCGATTCCTACACGTGTAGTATCAACTAAAAGTTCTACTACTAATATTTGTTTGTCTTATATAATGTTTTTCGAACATCAGCGCCAACCTGTGAATAGTATAATTCAAAATAAACGTTCAAAAATGTGCTAAGAATAGGTTAAGGCGTTTGCCCAACATACTATAGTTGGCAGTCATGCAACATGCAAGGATTTTCTTTGATGTTTTCGTATATAGACCATGCCAGAAAGCCTTCAGAAGGTACACAACCAGTCCGGAGCCCTTATGCATTATCGGAACCAACTAAAATCCGCGAAAACCTGGACGTTCTTGCTATCAGTTCTAATCAACAGGGGCAAAGTTTTTTACTTTTACTTTTTGCCTATACAGTATAAAAGGTTTTTCAGGGCAAAATCGAGCATACCATACTATCGTCTAGGCAACGGCACTTAAAAGGGGGGCAACTAAGACCGCAAAATGGGACAAGCGCTTCAACAAAGCCTGTATGGATCACTATATCAAAGACAGTATAGGCGCAAACTTTAGGTGATTCTTTAGTAATAGAACGTATAATATAGATCGATTCGCTCAAGAGGAGGCTCATAAATTAATTACTTCCGATAGAATATTTTATACAAGAATACGCGTACATATTCTAGTAAGACATATTATTCCTGTTATGATCAGTACATTTTCTGGGATAAAGTACCATGTTTACTCTTCTGGTAAGCCCTAGAATTGCGCTTACAGAAAGTAACCTCTTCAAGTATATAGCTTTTTGCATTTGGCAAGAGAAATAGTGAGTAGGTTCATTATTAATAGCGGCCTCTTTTTTGCCCACAGGCAACCGTGAAAAACACTTGCAATGCTTATTTAGTACCGACAGTAATATGGCACTTACAATTCAAGCCAGAATGTTCTTTGTTCAAACTCACAAACCCCAAACCATATTAGTTTAAAGAAGCTCAGATGAACCAAGAATCACATGATGGTCCCATGTAGCAATAATAAAAATAGTCTCGATTCCAAATTGCTACAACCTTTGCCAAATGAATTTTAGTCACCCTAAGCGCAATAGTTTCCGGCGCGTCCGGCATACAATGGTGAGGAGTTTCAAATGTCTGTTTTGACAACTCGGGTAGTTGTCTAGAAACCTCTGTGTTTAGTTGATTGAATCAGCAGCGTCCTATGGTTATATCTGTCTAGATCAAGAGCGGTTGCTGGACGATAGGATATGATGAACCGATCGCAAATGCACCGGGTACATTTTACCGTATCAACTTGGCCTTCCGTGCAATACCAATATAACGTCCTAAAAAGGCGAGCGATGGAAGACTAACCTTTTTCTAAGGACTCCTCAAAATCCTTGGCATACGCGCTTCGTTTAACGATGCATCGGTTACCTGCGATTTTGGATAGTTCACAAATTGACTGATGTTTTTCTGCAAAATCTTGAGCTTCAATGATAACGCTCTACGATTGACCACGATGGCAATCGACGATAAAAATCATAAACCTAAGAAAATAAAGCTTTCGTAAAACGATTCGGCCGAATAATTTCTCGTGAAATATATTTAGGTAGTTTTTTTTTTCAAATTGTACACTGCACTAAAATCTACGCGATACGTAATTCCTCATTCTACCTGAACCACCTAAAATATTTTATCGTTAAATATGGCCAAAGTACTCTGATGGGAATCGGCGCTTAAAATTCTCATATGTATGGCAATTTAATCCAGCTGGTGCCAAATAATGTAACGTTGTGTAACAGGGGCTATCATGGCTTTCAGAACAGCCATGTGTACAAGTGTGCGACTCTTCGATGAGATAGGTAGAGGAAGGGGGCGAATGTTAAACTTCTTATGGCAGCAAAGGAAACAGTCATATTTCAACGTGCACGCTAGAACAAAAAAACTAATCTCGATGTACCAAATTTCATCACGTTGAACGAGTTGATTTTTACCAAGCTATTGAGATCGGTGGCCTGTTACCATCGGTTCACTTTGCGGGTCATAACAATGATGTGTTTACATCATAGATCATCTAAATGAAGGAAAACATATATGTCTTCGTTTACATTCACTGGGGAATTTTGGACGCAGTTAGTACGTTCTACATGTTACATACAACTTATCATTGACTCTAACATAAAAGAGACTGCTTGGGCTTTCAATCGATAGGGAACAAGATCATTATTTTATACCTTGCTGTGCAAGCGTTCTTCTACTTTCATACGTTCCTACCGGCTTCTATCGTCCGTCAGGTAGAGGCATTACAGGACGTAACGTTTTCATTGGCATTTAAATAGTAGTATAGATAAACGCTATGATAGCCTTTGCCGTCCGGGTCTACCTAGGAACTAGAGCATTAAATACTCACTACGGGCTTAACAAATAGCGAATGGATTACTTAGCGTACTATGCAAATTGAGAGCTTTACACCCATTTTCTACCAATTTCCTCAAGATTCTTGGTCAAAAATTGATACAAAATGCTTTGTAAAGTGTGAGTCATCCACAACGATACCAGTCAAAAAGAGATTATTGACTTACATCTTTATTATGTTAAAGTTTGCTATGTTCCATTAACGAGTTTTATTTACATAAGACGCTAACTGCCCTTTGCAGCAGCGACCATGATCAAGAAGAAATAATAATAAAATCCACTTCAGAAGCATGGCTTCTGTCCGTTTGTTTTTCTTCGTATGTGTATATCCGTCGCTAAGGGTAATGACGGCGTCGAAATGAATCAATCGACCCGTAACTCTTTTGATATTAACAAGAAGAGAGGTGATTCTTTCATTCGCTCCCGCGCTCGCTCGCTCGCTCCTATAAACGGACGTAGAAAGTAAACATCGAGTTGAAATAACATTTTTGCAGTGAGCTGTAAAGCAATTTTAAACCTAGAGATGAACCCGTCTTCGAGCTGGAATGGTTACACAGGTTTGACGAAGGCACACCTGCTATCAAGATCAGCCACGAAGACAAACAGAAAAAGCTACATAGATAGATAAGGTGGTCACGGGCGGGAAAAAGTTGACCTGCACCCATTCGCTGTTCTGACAGAACCGTCATTGTACGTACAAAATCACGTTCGTCTGGCACATAAAATCAAACGTAATTATCTTCAGTACAGGTCAATAGCTATTAACGGCACAGCAGTACTCTTGGGAGCGTAGCGAGGAAAAGTATTCGGCACCGAAACGCAGCTGACAGGTCGTGAAGGAAACTATGGCAGCATCGGTAAAATTGCCGATATGGGTTGAGGAGTGAAAAAAAATCATTCGCCGAAAACGTGACGCCTTTCGAAATAAAATTCACGCATGGGGTTAAGGCTTAAAAGGTAATAATGTAAGGAATATAATAAACAATAAACGCATTAAACAGCGCGCAGCACTTACTCCCAGTAGACTTCCGAGCACATAGCCTAACCATGCATACCTTCGGCTAAAGAAACCGAAATATTTGCTCTGTGTTGCCGATAAACGCGGCATCGACGTGCGTTGTCAGCGCACGGCCGATCGAAAAGGCAAAGCAGTAGAACGTATTTGCCTATCAGCTGGCCGCTCTGTAATGAAGCTACGAAGCCGCGACAAGACACTTCCCGAATAGTATAGGGTAGACCACTTAACCAGTCCAGAAGTGTATAGCCCTACAAATAGGCCCCCGTCGTAGGTGGCCTATTTATCTGGAACAACGTGTGTCGGTTGACGAGGAAGTAGAATCTATTAGTAACTGGGATAGAACAGAAAAAACAAGATAAATAGGTTGAAGAACTATAGCGTGCAAAAGAGATGATCACAGCCCGCCATATTCATGCTTTTCTTAGAGGAGTGCTTCGTTTGCAACTCGACAACGGCAAAGAAAAAAAACAAAGAAAATAATGAAGAGAGGTAGCTGTGTCACTTCTTGTTCGGGGGAGGCGAGTCGGGTTCGTCTAGTATGTATGTTTCTCATCTACTCAGTCTAGGTATCGTTCGTCCGTGTATCACGACACGATGTTCGTGTTGTCTGGGGAGTAAAATTAAAGATTTCGTTAGTAACAGATCCACCTTTCATGTACTCTTTAGGTTTCCTACTGCGCAAGCATGGCAGCTATACCCGAAATGGTTGCAGCGACTGCGTCCGCGCAAGGCATAAGCCCCTCCACTTCGGTGTTTCTAGACGGAAAAGCAGATATAATAGCAGAAGTAAGGGCTAAAAACGCCCATCAGCCGACACGCAATGCAAGTAAACGCAACAAAATTGCCATTGGATGGGATCTTATCGAGGCAGGGCTGGCCTAATCGAACGTTAGCCAAATCTCTAAGCAGTACCCCGTTTCGGTCGTGATAGCCAAGTAAAGGAGAAGAGTGTCGCAGCGGCAGTACCGTAGGGGTGTATTGCTTGTTTGTATGAATCTGTCGTATTCCATTGATGCTGTCCACCGCCTTGCTTCACCACGTCGAACCTTGCCATGGTGGCGAAAACGAAAGAAGTCCAGTGGAGTCGACGATAGACAACTAATCCAGAAGTAAACCACTGGCAACGACACAACGACCATGGCAGAAGCGAAGGCAATGAAACGGTGACAGGACCGTTACCTCCTACATTGACGGTGTCCATACGGAGCCAAGCAAGCCGAGTGGACGCATTTTTGCCGACTCATCACTGGGCCGCCCGCGAGCTCATGTCTGCTGTTTTCAAGCATCGTCTAGCGCCAGTACGGCAATAACGACCGTATCCCTATCACCAATCTTCTTCAGTGTCTAGAACCTCGCACCTGGTTGACACGCCTCACTCACACAAGCATACGAAAAGGATCCATAGACGGGACTTTGCTCTCTTTGTCTCTCATGTTTTTGCGAGCTCCTTCGAACAACCACTATCTGCGTGCAATCGTGGAAACAACTCCAGATTATCATTGTGTTGAGCTACGAGTAACTGGAGATTACAAACCAATGATGGAAACACGATAGTTTGATACTATTACATATCTGTAAACGACTATGACGCCAACCAATAATGAATCCATTCTACTCCTGAGTATTTTTAAGGGAAACGGTACGATTTTCGACTTTAGTCCACGTGGTGCCCACGTTAGATACGTGACATGTATGGAAAAAAAGAGCTTTGTAACTGCAAGTTAGCTGAAGTAGTACTGTTGGTGTGGAAGGTTGACGATTTTTATACACTTATAGACCTATACGAAGTGGATCATGAAACGTTGTATATGGCTAGTATGTAGAGGATTTTCGATGTATTCAGTTAACCAGATTATCTATTCAGTAAAATAGAACAAAGTTGTACTTATAAAAGAAATTTCTTCTCTACCAAATTTAGAAAAACTAAATATAATCTACCTAGATCTACCCAGAACTCATCTACAGCACATTACGTAACAAACGATCTCGGCGGCAAAGACCATCAAAAATTGAGCCAACGAAACTAAATTAGAGTAATAGCTGTGATTAGACGCAAGTGTAGAAATATTTTTCTAAAAAAATCAGATCAACATTCGAAGCGCTGCCCTTTCCATCTATATTTTTTCTGATACAATTTAACTGTTTTTCTCACGGGAAACTTACGTGTTACGCAATTTGTGCGCGTGCACGTTACCGAGTTTGGATGGTACATCAAATTCCGAGCAAAACGGAGATTTCTGACTAATGGTCGATTTTCGTCAGCTCATATCGTACCGCTAGATCTATATTAGATCTCTAATAAGCGGACTGGCAGGGTGGGAAGTGATAGTTTTTTTACCCAATTTTTTTTTTTTATATCAATTTTGCTGATTTGTTCAATGTGAACAAGTTTTCGGCATCGCTTCTGTTTAAACCGAGCATCAAGGATTCGCCCTTTAAGTTTAACCATAGTGCATCTCGCTAAACCTATCTAGGGCTTCACCAGATTTATGAAACGGCATAGCAATCATACAACCAGCTATTAATTTCCATAATAATATCTTACATTACATAATTAATATCCTACATACATTAGTTATTTTTCTTCATTTTGTTTTACTCATTACTAAGCCTGATAAGAATTTTCTGCCACTGCTGAAATTTAGACCGGCGTAGTGATATGCTTGCTAGTTATGGTTTGCATAGCAATGCACTTAATGGGCTGGGCGCCGGCCACCCAGATCATGGCGCCCTTTCTCATTGAAAGTAAACAAAAATAACTGTCTCACCGAGCCTTATCTTAAACGTTTCAAGCGTTACGTTCACCGCCGTTAAGCGTTCGATCAGCCGTATATCTCATCCAGCCGTAAGCCTACTTCCGTCGTATACCTGAAAGTGGAAGTATTAAAGGCAAGACTAGAGCTATGGACAAGCTTTGACTACAATAGGAAAGCGCTGAAGTTAACAAAAAACGCAGTTCAAGACAAAAGCTGAAAGAGAGGCAAACGTATTTGTATCGTAGAAGTAAACATGGAAGTAGAATCCCGTATTCATTGACACTTTTGTTCAGACAGAAAAACATGATAATATTACATGATAGCTATTTGAATGAGTGAACCTCTCTCCCGACTTAAATGAAATTGTTAAAAGACGCACCCGTTTGAAAAACGTGTTTATCCTTTAATCCGTAATTATCAGCTTGTCTGTCAAAAATTATGATGAAATCCGTGAAAAGCACAATGGATCATTACGCGTCAGCTGGGGTAAGAGAATATAAGGTTTGATAGGCATTATACGCCTTAAGTAGGCTATAAACATTTCTTTTAACAAAAAAAGAGCTCTAAGTTAGAAATGCTGTGAAAGAGGTTACTGGAAAGTGCTCAACACGGCTGGCCCATAAACGCGCCGCTTTTTATCTACGGAAATTTCGAATCAATTACCTTTCCGCCCAAGGATCATCCTTTTCTGTGAAAATTTATCATGAAAGCGAGAAAAGGGCTAACTTACATTGAATCATTTTGATTTACCCTACAACAGTACATTTTTCTAAACCCTAAGTAGTAGTCTTTTGCATACGAGTAGTAACGATTATCGTTTATCTTATTTCTTCGATCTATGGGCATAAGTATATCAATTTGAAATAATCGTAGTTACCTTGTAGGTCGGGCAAATACTCCTAACGAGTTTGGCGTTCTCACGTAAGTAAAATGCCCGTAAGCTTTACGTCATCAATAAGGGATTAGTAGTACAAATGAGACGCTACGAAGGCTTGCTCAAGGAACAGATATAGCTTGCCTTGCGTTAGAAGCCTGCCGACTTTATTGCTGCCGACAGCAAACATCACCCCGATTTGGCACTGAGCTGCATGTAGATTCGTGCCAACGTGCAATGTACTTGACGCCCGTTTCGCCTACAGCGACGACTGTAGCGTGCAGATATAACATTATGAGTCAGGTTTCGGGTAAACGTTTTGAGAACTTACATCTTATTGCGATTCCTTGCTTCTACGAATTTTTGAAGATTCGAGTGACATACAACCGATCCTTTTGTTGGCCCTTTGTGTACGAACCGTGTTTTATTCTACATCGCTTGTCTCTGGCACTTTTGTTTCAATAGGAAATTTTTAAAACGTTGTTTAGCTAAATATTTAGTAAAAATAAAGAATATCTCAGCAAGGTATTTAATAGTAGAGATGTATTATTAATGAACTGACCACGTAAATACACGATTTCTACGCGTAAACATATATTAATAATCAGTTAATAATCAGGGCAGGCTGCTTCTAGGCTCGGTTTTTGCATAGCTCGTATATTTTCTTCTTTCACAATTCCTATTTTTTTTTTCTCAGTATCGAAAAAGCAGTAGCCCGATTTTAATTCGCACAAACTATGATAATTTTTACATTTGCTTGTTTATATGGTTTAAGAAATGGGTTTATGAAAAATAATGTTGTGGGGTATACGCATTTCCGTGATGTACGTTTTCAAGATGTGCCTCGACTTCTTCGAAAGCTAAAGTACTTTTTTTTTTTAAATGAACAAGTCCTGCTTGAAGACAACAGTATAAACATTTTATTATGGCTTTGCCTTAATAAAGGTAGGATACGAGTCTGTGTGCAGCGTTAGTTTCCCACCGGTATACGAAACGTTTCCGTGGATTTGTAATCGACTAAGTACAGCGTAAAAATTTCATATGTTCCAATGAACTAAAATAATAATAAAATCACACACGTATAACAAATATCTCTTCAATTTATAGTGAAAATTAGCTTTTATTTTATCCCCGCGTATGCATAGCAACTTCTTAAGTTTGCTCTATTCTATAAACTGCGAAGGAGAATAAAGCAATCAAAGCAGATCCCTCTGCACCAGGCCGGGAGCCTAATGGTGTCCGATCAAAACATGCTTTAGCTAAACATTTTAACGACAGTCCACTGTACTAAACAGTGATTATAATAAAAATTATAACAGTAACTATCCGATCAAGTCCTTAGCGCCATATTAGTATGGAGCTAATTGCTTCAGAGCACCGATAGAGAGCATTCAGATAAACCATATTCCAACAAGCAACGTAAATTATATTATTGTGCTCTCCTTCGTGGAACGCATGTGTTGGCCCAATCGAAAGTGGTAAATATAGAATTTGTGTTTCTTCCATAAGAAAAAAAATCCAAACAATATTCTTGATTGGTAAACTCTTCGAAGAGAAAAAAGAAACACCTATTTTTCTCTTTGCGGAAGTATTTTGCAAGCTGGAAATGATGTAATAGACGATCTATTACATAATACACGAAAAATATTCTCTGTAGTCATTCTGTTTTTAAAGGATCTGTCAACCAATAAAGCATAACTACTTGACGCAACAACGGCGGTTACTCGCATTTGTTATTATTGTTATTATTATTATTGTTGTTTAAATGAGTTTTTAGAGCGTTACCACTCATTGTCTAGTAATAGGATGTGTTGAAATTTTTTCGGCGAGAGCATGTATCACCGTACAAACATTCCTGGCATTGCCATTATCACAAAATATCTATGCTGTATAGCTTGCAGTTCGGTTCTGCACAACCGTATAGTCCTAGACATCCCGAGGATCTGAAGTCCGCAAAGGTTAAAAATACTTAGTGGTGGCCTAACGTTTTCTGCTGCGTCAGCCACCCTTCTTTTTAGGACTTGGCCCTCATCAGAAAGGACGTCTTTCACTAAACCTGAAATGTAAGGTGTTTTCTAGTCGTAACATTTGGATGTGTGCGCTCATTTAGCTCTTATAAAGTCGCTTATCTGTACCGAAACGTTTGAATGCGCAATGAGCATGTCGTTTATGACGTTTTAAAGGTATCGATATGATACAAAACAGATATAGGACGCATACCTTGTGATGTTCATATTGATTAATAGTGGCGATTGATCTTTGAGAGGAATTTGAGAAGAATGATATAGGGCTTCAGTTGTGGATACTGAATTTGAGACTATCAGATATTAAAAGATGCATTTAGGTAATAGCCAGCAAGGAAAAATGTCCTAATGTCAACTCCATAAGTTACTTAACTTGTAGTGTATTGACACTAAGGAGAGCTCTACATTCTCTTAATAATTCAAGAAATGTGCTAGCCTTTATCAGTTACGGGTGTTTTTTTTGTCTGACGTCAACCGAGGTCGAAGTCATGCTTCTTGAATACGTTCTGATATATTCTGTATTGGACGTAGCTAGCAGGAAGTGTGTGCCATGATATGCGTACAAAGTTTTCGTTCACATTTGATTCTGTTGAGGCGCTGAAGTCATGCATGCATCTAGTCTTCAATAGAATATATTTGAAGCTTTTTCAAATACGTTTTGACAGCTTCAACTCAACGCATTTGGAGTAAGTACATAACATGGAAACCTGCAGGCTCGTAATGTCGAATTAGTCTCGACCATGGAATGGAATAGGTGTATAGTATTTTCAAGTATACGTCCTTCGTTGGGAACCTGATCTTATTTTGTCAAACTTGCGTAGTTTCACTCGAACTAACTATATGGCCAAAGAAGTAAGATGTAATGAGGTAACTTAGCAGGCTATTGCAAACTCTATATTGGTTACAAGAGAGCTATATACTTCAAGGTAATGACATTTGTTGCTCTGTTTAGAGCTCGTTTTGGTAAAACATTATTTTTTTTTTGTTGAATTTTTGCAGGACACGTCCGATTGCCGAATAATATAGTTAATTTTAAAGACTCATTATGCCTATGTCATATTGTAATCCTTAAGTACATTACCGTGCATACCTAAATAGCTGGCAGCTTAGCCCATAATAAGCAATGTAATTATTTGGATCTGATCAATCCACCTTTTATTTTCTACAATATACATTGCGGTGAAATTTTTCGTATGGATAAAAAATGTATGGCACCACTATGGGAAAAACACAAATAAATTCATTTTGCAACAATAGCTTGTGATGCGTATCCGCTTTCCACTGATATTCAAGAGAAGTTTAAGAATAGCCCGATGCCGATACGTAAAATGTCGATATCGTTTTGGAAACAAGTTGACCAGATTTACTTAATGCAGGTAAAGGCAGTGCATCGTATAGCCAAATCGAAGTTGAATATCCGATATGAAGATGCTATCTCGGTTAGTCCATTTCTAGATCTTTTGTGGTTTTTGCTTTCTCTGTACGCCATGCATCAGATCTGATATCCGGGGATTCATATGTTAGTAGTAGAGGCTAGAATGTAGCTCTATACTTTGCACAAACCACTAAAAATCCGTTCTCTGCATCTCGCATGGAAATAGGCTCAGGGCTCTTACGTTCAAGCCCGGATTTTCTGTCATATTCCAAAATAACTGCTCATTTCTACATTTTAGCCCTGTTTGAAGTGCTACTGCTTGGTTTCCATAAAAATGTGTCATCGATACAATATCGTCATCTCATGTTGGAACAATTGATAGCAAGCTAAAATCGGCTTACTGAGAGTCGCTTTCGAAGTCGCAATATGTCCGGCTGACCCCAGCAGGCCTCAACCACCCTAGACTCACGTCGTCAGGGCTCGTTCAGAGATCTTCGATAAAAAGAATCGCGCAGTAGCAGCTGTGACTACCGAAGTGATCTGAGTCGCATTATTGCTTTCTTTTTGCTTGCTAAAACAAATCGCACTCGGAACGATTGACCTTACTAGTTCTTCGAGCAGCAGTGCCCATAAGGTCATGTGATTTATCAAGTGCCTTCTTTTAAGCGAGTGCTTTCAGTAATATATTGGCATTAAACACGGCCAAAGTATACACATACCGTATAATTAGGATAGCACTAAAGTCTAACTATAGAAGGGTCGTTAAAGGCTTAGCACCCTATCGTACAGGAAATGGGGCTGAACATTTCGCGCCGGCGATAGAAAATTAATATAGCTAAAAAAAAATTAGCCCAGAAGTTTTTCCGTTTTGCAGTATTCGTCGATGAGTCAACTTCGAACGGCATCCAATTTCAGCTCTAAGGATTTAATGCCCAGCTGAAAGGATCGCGAATAAAAGAAAAACGGAAATTTTACTTTTCCTTTTTCAAACCTATTGAAATGGTTTCCCTGATTCTCAGAATTACCATTTCCACCCTGGGCATCTCGGATTTTTACAACAAGCCAGATTCACACTGACGAGTTGAGACCGAATAGGGGGCTGAATTACTCATTGCTACACGTCGAAATTTACTCTGTGGAATTATTTGTCCTTTGGCAGCAGAGCTGTTAGTTATTATTTCTTGATGTATTGAGGTCTGCCGGCCCACATTTTCTTCCTGAAGCAATATGTGTGTGAATTAAAAAGATGGCTGCTACAAGGCCGATATAGTATCCCCATGAGGAATTCGTGTAAATAAATGTGTACATTAAAATGTGACTAAAACAGGACGGCATCTATGAGTAGATAGTGACCCAGCTATTCTATACGTTGGCATTAGTGGCAGGAAAGCGTATGGGGATCAATATGAACAAGGTAGAGTTTATGTATGGAATACATATTTGTGTTTATAACGATTGCGCAGAACGTACCGCCTAAGGGGAAGTAACAGGGCTACGAGCAAGAGTAAATTCATTTTCAGCACAACTCGTGTAATGTTACACGTACTATTTACCTGCACCGCATTGAATCGTGAATTTTTCATGTAATTATTATATTTATAGATTTTAATTATTTTTCAATAGATATTCAATAGATTATTTCAAATGATAGTGAGTCCGACCTAAGATATGATCGAACATAATATTATTTATGAAACCCATTCATGAAATGACACAATAACAAAAGGACAACACTTTCGCATACAGATGCCATGGCGTTATGTCATGTCTTTTCCATAACTTGTAGATGTTCTTTCATCGTATCTCACACAGCTTGATCGTTTTTCGTGAAAATGCGGTGACGCAGAGCTAAATTTAGAGGATTATAATGTAATGGCCACGGTTTGTTAGGGGCCAGCCGTCCAAAGTCTAACGTTCGAAGGACGTAAACAATTTAACCCATCTCAATTTACACTGAAGCTATATAAATCCTTAGTTAGCTAGGTAGGAGAACCCATTTAGTACCAACACCCTATAATAAAACTAAAAATATAGGCAATGTTTCGGCACCATTGCTGTAGTGCGGCTCGACGGCAAAAGTTCCCCTAAGCTCGATTAGCTCTGGGGATCAAGCTGGTGAAGGCTGAGTCCTACTCCGCGTACCTCGGTGTAAGTAAATCCATTTGCTTTCTTGTGGAATCAAAAAGATCATATAGTAAACCAACCATAGGATTGAATAGGCTTTAAAACCTGTGGCACACTCAAGTAATGTTAAGTTCTTCTGATGATCTACAGAACGCTTTATTAGATGATTAGGCTTTAAGTAAAATTATTTTTTCTTTTGTAAATTGAACAAAAATTTACTCTGTAGAGAGTTGATCATATCTCTTGCTTTCGCGCCAGGCCACCAGGGTGCGACTCGAAGTTTCCTCGAATTTTCCTTTCTGTCGATTTACCATTCTACGAAAATGGTTATATTGCGTGAGCTCCTATCGGACGATTATAATAAGTTGTGGTAAATTTAAAAGCTAGCTGGCTCTTCGAAACTGCACCGGCTTCATGAAACGCTTTGGCGGCGAAACCAAAGCCATATATATTGCATGGATGTTTTGTCCTGTTTTTGCGTACAGTTGATGCCACTATAATTGCCATGTTGGTAATTTATTTTTATTCGAGAGCCATTTAAGGCCATAGAGAAATGTATGAATGCATAGTGGTAAGATCCCTTTCAAGGAATAGACGTAAAGGAGTGCTTTTTTTCTTCTTGTTTTATTTGATATTCTGCTTATATTTGCTTTAAGAACTATGCACGAATGCCAAACGATCATTACAATTTCGTCTGATTATCTAGTCTTAAAATTAAAAGTAGCAAAAAATTAAGAGCCAAGCGAGTATGGAAAAATAAGCCATCCCACGTGTAGCTGCGAAATTTGATGCGCCATATTAATATCAAGGCCAAGTATACACATTTTAGCGTTTTTTCAAAGCTCTTCTCCGAAATGTTTTTTGTTTTTCTTAAAAGTAAACATTAGCGTTACCTTTTAACGTTGTGGTATAAAGTATACACAATAGAAACCATTAGTCTCGAGTACGCGTGGCGGTTGAAGTATATAGACTTAAACACACACACGCACCAGGAACATCTGCTCAGAGGCTAACGCGTACATCTTTGGCAGTATATTTTCTGTCGGCTGTTGAAAAAAAAAATACGCCACAAGACATGTGCTAATATGTACACTACTTACTAATTCCCAGCAAAACGCTACAAGGGAACGTCAGCTGGAATACGATGGCTTAGCGTTATCAGCGCGGGTTGTAATGGTGTACTAGTACGTGGTCAAAAAATGCCACTTTCCTCAAGTACGGACCAACTCTCTGGCTATTTCAAGCTAGAGCACTAGCTATGCAAAGCGGGTAAGAGCAGTACCGACAATACAGGGTGCTTACCACGTCAAATAAGTAGCCGTAGCTTGCTAACGTACTTGTGCAAGCCGAGTGACTCTTTCAAACTGCATGCTCCCAGCTCAGCTACTTCGAATGGTGCCAAGTATTCCAACAGGCCATAACTTAACCCATGAAACAAATGTTTACAGTTAGGCGACGCTGCAACGGCAGCACTAAGTTGTCGAGTGGTAATAGGCATATAGGGTGCATGTTTCAAGCTGAAACTAGACAACAGTTCCTGTTAACTTAGAACATGCTTCTACAAGACGCATAGAGTGATGTATTGGAGGGCTTTTTCAAGCTGAGAAATTTTCTAAATAAAATGTTCACTATATACAAAACTGAACGCCTCATTAACAGTTACTCTCTGTTTTAATGCGAAACATCGTTATGTAAACGACTGGCATGTTCATGCTAACTACATGGTAAAAACTTATTGATACACTAAGTGTGCAGATTCGTTTTTATTCTATAGTACGTGTTTTTGCGTGCTCTTTACATACCCACCTTTCTGGCCAATGTCGGACTATACGATCAGATACCTATTTTCCTACTACAGCCGACCTTACAGGCATTGGAAACCTGTCTGCTTGTTGAAACGGTGCGTATAGTTTTGTGATCCGTGAACTAAATATGAAACCCCTACCAACGGATATCTATACAAATCCGCAATAGACAGAAAAAAAGTTCGATCGTGTTTTGCATGAATCTATGAGCCAAAATAATTTACCAGTGTAATGCTTCGTTTCTGATCAATAGACGGTGACACTGTGCTGGCTTAACGCTCTGCTTTCGGGAACGGCAAATATAGGACAGCCAACGTGTAGCTTGCCACTAATGCCTTCTCATAGGACCATTCATGGTGAAGCCGTTCTTTTTTATTTCATGGCCTACGATATCATAACAATAGCAACCACTTGCGATATAATCAAGTAGAACAATGTCTGCATCAGAAATCAGCTTATTAAACCTCAACAACGTTCATTTTCTGTAAACTGCTGATCACGTCTACTTTTCCGGCTGTATATTATATCTGGTATATATACTATCGAACGTGACTATATTTGACCCTATCACTTAGGCTAGCTAACAACTACTACCTAGTCACAGAAAGTAGCTGCAGTATCGCTATCACGGACCCTTCGTAGGCTAATGCAACAGTTTATAATGCGCGGATACATTGTAATACAGGGATCTGCGATTTATATTCCCATTTTCCAATAACTAGCTATACGAACACTTTGATATAAGTACATAGTAAGGTATCGTGACTTAGTCAAAGACACTTGAAATGGGACACTTGAAATTCTAATCGAAATGGGCGAATGAAGATGAGCCCCCACCCCTCGAGTGCTTCCTTTAAACCAATCTGTCGTCTGAAGCGGTCCGGCGTAATCATACGTCAATATATAAATTCTGCAAGACAGGAATAAATTTTCTACATACGACATATGTCCAAATAATAAGTACTGAGAGGGGGCACTAGGTAATTATGATAAATAGCGAGCACAACGAGGTTATTTTGGTGGCTTGTACGGTATCAATTGGGAAAATCGTACTAGAATACGGCATCTAAATAACTCCGTTTCTAAGACTGTATCTAAATAAAAACGGATAATTTGACAGTCATGTTTATTCACTGATGATTTACTCGACATTATTTGTCGCCATTCCAGCTTGGATTCGGAGCTTAATTTTTAGAATATGTCTTTTTTAATTCCGGGATAACCTTCTAATAGTGACCGTGTGTCGAGCGATGGTCGGTATTACAAAACCGTCACAGGGTCGCTCAAATACGCCTCGAACGAGTCAAATTTTGAGCTAATAGCAGGTCGATTTATTTAGTATTTAAAAAAAAAGAAACGTTTACAATGTCCAAGAAGTCTAAGAAATGCGTTAAGGCGTAGAGGTCTCACAAACACTGATCGTCGGAGTTTGCCGAAATGATCCAGTTGACACCTTCCTCCCCAAAATGGCTGGTCACTTCTGCACTAAAGATAGAAACGTAACAAAAATGTCATTTTGAACTATTTTTTAAGCCCTTAGATCTAGTGCAATATTGAGGAGACCCCGGTTTGCCCCATGGCAATACTCCTCGGACTTTTCCAATCCGTGTGGAAATTAACAACAACGTAGATCGGCGATTGCAAGCAGAAAGATTCCTTTTTTTTTTATTTTCGGGTTGGTTTGACACGAAAAAATTAGAGAATAGCTTATTCGTGCTCAATTTACGAGAACGCCATATTGTTGATGTATAACGAACTGTTCTACGAAGAACAGAATTGCTCCTAATACAAACGTACGCACACCCGTTTCAGCGATTTTGTTCCATTTTTTGGTGCCACATTCCCTAATTGTCTACGAAAATTTTATAATATATTTTTTTTTTTTTATAATGTGTATGTAATTGATGAATTTCATAACTGTAGTCGCTGTTGTTAGCACGGTAGGTGCATTATTATTATTTGCTTTATTTATTATATATTTCAATTAATAACAGTTGTGACACCTGTTCATATTTAGAAGTCGCTATAGTAATTAATATAAAACAGTCTGTACGTGGAGCATTTTGCTAGATACAAGCCAAACAACTTTACCACGTTTGGCGATGAAAAAGTACTGATTGAATGGCTGTATGCAGTGCCCATGTATGGTTTACTGAACTATATAAGGATGTGACCAGCGATTTTACCTACGTAGATACATAATTGAATAAAAACAGGCCCCTTAATCGATAAACAGGGAACAAACAGGCAAACCTCCTGGATTAAGATTGAATAGTAATAACATGCTAGATAAGAAATCATTTCTGAGAGCCAATAAAGGCTAGTTACTCTAGCTGAATATGAACTTTTTAAATAGCCTGCTTCGTGATAATGGATGCCTTGAATAGCCCCCTATAAGCACAAGATAACCGTAACACGGACAAAAACAGAGTGCCATTGGTTTCCGAAGATACCAGACGTGTGAAACACTCAAAAAAATGCCCCATTAGATTTTTAAAACCAATCAAAGAAGTTTTGAACCCAAAACCCTTCAGGTATACTTACGATATGAAATCTAAACTTTATATGTTGGACGGTTACGGAGGTCAAGGAACGGATTGTGAAATCGATGCGGAATTTGATAAATGAATGGGCACAAACAGCAGTGCCATAATGGGCTAAATGCGTTGGTCTTATAATTCGAACCTTAATTGCAGGTCGCTAGGTTTCTTAGGTTGGCAATTCTCGATACATACAAAGCTATCCCTTTTTTATTCGTATCAACACCGTCGCCAATTTGAGAATCTGTTGTGATACCTTCAGACGGACTATTTAATAGATTTATTCTTCCTCGAATTGGGGCAAAATACCGAGTTGATTTGTACGAAGCCTCAATAAACGTTCTAATCAGACCGTCCACCTAGAAGCTCTCTAGAACACGTAAGGTTAGTTTGACGGGATCCGCTACAATAACCTTCGGACAGTCCGTAACACGTCTTCCATTCTAGCCATTTGACCGCTACAAAGGCGAAGACGTCCGATTTCTAGTAACATGATCAGGACCGTATTTACGTAGCTCGCGCATATGACATGATTTTGAATACATTAGGTTATTAGAAGGACAAAAATATCGATAATAATGTTGTCACTGTGTATTTATAAACGTAGGTTACTGAGAGACCCGCCGTTGGCCGGCACACATTGATAAAACATCGATATTACATCTATTGTTCCGATTTATCAACCCAAATGGCTGAGAGTCTTTCTCCATATGGACTAATGTAAATTATTTTCCTTAACACAAAAGACGTACAGTTAGTTATACCTAGTAGTCCTAATCTTAGGTTCTTCCTTCTGCTGGCAACTTTGTTGTGTAAATCAGACCTAACTGCTGATACTGCTGGCGGTTAGTTCAAAATATATGCGTATTCAGCACCAAATCCGGTAACTAGGTGTGATAAAAAAGGGGCGGTGGACGCAACGAGAGTATGGCGCGCAACGATCCTCAGTGACCTGGTTTTCGTCAACGCTCGCATTCCGCAACACCCAAACTGATGCCAGGCTCGCATACATATACCACTGCCATCATTACTAGAATCTAAATGTGTTCCGATCCTATTAATTAAGAGTGTTTACGAAATATCAGGATAACTTCCGGCCCGATACGACGAATCTCTTCATCAACTAATGGTCACTTCCGTGATTAGCTGTCCCAATGACCCCTCGCTTGTAGACGAGCAATACCTACTTTATACTTCTTCAATTCCTACGTTTTAGAGTCTTTTAATATTTCCGTTAACTCATTTGGCGTGTGAACTCCGCAAAGTTAGACAGTTTTGCCCGAAACCGGGATCGAACCGAGCGGATATGTACGTCCTGCCGTCGTTGAAGTTTACTGGGCTGGGCTGGGCTGGGCTGGACTGGATGAAACGGGCTGATTAAGAGGGCACATGGGATTTCTGGTGGCGAAATGGTTACTAATAATTCACAACAATCGCTAGATCTTGTTTGCACTTGAGTATTACGTTTTCTAAACTATACGCATTAGGACCACCCCAGAGAAACTGTCTCGTGTCATACGGGCACTGATGTCAATGAACGGGCCATGGTTGCAAATAGATCGCATACTGTCAGAATGATTGGGTAATTTGGTGATATTATATTTTCATTACGTTGACTTAAGTTATGCTCTATATAGGTACGGTAACTGGACCGAATTATAAGAGATGGTCAAGTCGACAGAGGCATCATTGCATCAACTTTGGTAAATGTATTAATTATACATTATAATAGTTTTGAATTGGATTGGTACGGTCAGCAGGATAATTCTACAATGCTTAAAAACGTACTGTTGGGTGTACGTTCACAGTGTTTTCGGAAGTAATATCTGTGTGTCAGTGATGGACAATGTCAACAACGATACGTCGCAAGCAATGCTTTTTTAATTGTTAAAGGTATGCTAGATTTGTAACACGGGCCGATTTACGTCTGGCCACTTCTGATTTTTCTGAGAAGCTGAAGTTCAGTTATAAAAAAAAAGAACTAAAAGTTCAAAATATAGGCACAAATCTGCAGAATGATTGCATCGAGTGTTGCACATATCTTGTTATTATCTTAACTTTATTCAGTGTCTAAGACATACTAAGATATAAGCTTATCGAAAACATAGTGAATCTTGCGTAACAATTTGAATTATACCACATTTTTTTTTCTGCCATTTTGCGAATAATGTAATAAAACGTTCACTCTTCTTCTATTATTATTATTATTATTATTATTGTGTGAGTTCGTTTTTTGTTTAGTCGTTAATTACACAAGCAAATCACCTCTGCTTGGTAATCTTTCATGGATATTTGTAATGATTTGTATAGAAAGTTAACTTGGTTGAAAAAATATTTTTGAAAAAAATTTGCAGGTTTCCTCGTTTTCGAACGAATATCATGAGGATACAATTTTGAAATCGGTGTGTCACTATGGTAGACACATATTGTATCAAATCGGGATACATTTTCGAGAGAAAGCATTACCTGAAAACAGATTTCTTTACTTAAAAACTCACTCTACCGGATAAAACTAGACTTTGGAAAACGATGGCTCAACGCCTATTCGCTCGGCTAGAATGGGTGGGAATTAGAACAGCAGAGGTTTCGTACAAGAAGAAAATAGCCATTGAGCCACCTCTGCTGGAACAAGGTAGCATACGCTGGAGCGAGAGCAAAACGCCGTTTACAGAGATTACCCTAAAGGCGTCATCCAGCGAGATGAGCTTATAGGGTCCATAGAGTAGCTTAAATATAGAGGCAGGCCAAGTTGTTATGTCTAAATGCTGCCCGCCGAAAGCCTATTCTAAACTGAAAGCTGTACGTTGTAGTAGTTGGTCGGTTGTAATAGGGTAAAATAAGCTGCCAAGATGACACAATGGAAAAAATAGAACGCGTTTGATTAAGTCATAGTGATGCGGCGTGTACGGTCAAACGGTTACAACACTCGATTTGTTCAACCTGCATAGTGTTCCATATGCATGGATAAATATGCTTACTGTATTTCTCCTTATAAAGAAGGAGTCCATATGTAGTTAACCTTGTGACAAGCTCAAGACTGATCGTTAAGTATAACACCGAGACGAGTAGCAGCAAAAGCCCTTGTACTTTGGCCCAAGCCCAAGGATACGCCCCAGGCTATCCTATACGAACACCCAACTGGAAAGACACGTTAAGTAGCTTATAGGTACGTGCATGACACGGTAGTGATTAAGCATGAATGAACATATTAGATTCCAAAGGAACATTACTAACTGAAAAGTTATAGCTTGTCCTGACCTTTAAGTATCATTTCAACATCTGGTTACATAATCTGACTGTATTTAACTTGAAGCATGAACTTGCTACGAGCATCAATTATTTTGGTTTAGCAAAATTGATATTTAAATAATTTTTAATCTACTATATATTTCTGCTTGCTTTTAGTACTTACAAACCTCTCTTAAGCAGTCTTCGTCTTAATAACATGATCAGTAAACTTCGTTATGTAAGTACTACAATTATGCGGAAAGATGGAAGACGAAGAAAGAGATGAATACATTCAGACATTTTGTATACCGCCGACGTTTGCCATACCCGTACAAAAATGTGGCTTGCGACGGGGTTTATTTTATAGCCCTTGTATTTTTCGAGCTTTACGTTTGGACATCGTCATCAGGCATTCCGTAAGACGGCTGACTTCCAGTACTAAGCAACGTGTGTCTACGTCCGAACTTGAACCTAGACCACAGCATGTACCTAAGATTAGCAAGCAAATACGCTGCTCACTAAGCCTATTTATCTTACAGGTCCTACCTCACTTGTAGCGTCCTTCTGCGTGACCGATTGGCGGGTTTCCGTGTAGCCATCATTCAAGCATGTGAGCAGATAATTCTCGATTCATCAATGGTCTTTTGACCTAATCTCTGGGGTACCTAAGTCATGATACCAGTTATTGTAGAGATATATTAGTATCTTGACGGGAACTCGTAAGCTTATTAGTGGTTTGATAGTGTGTCGCGTATAGCTAGTCGAAGCTTAGGTAGTTTTAGAGGAAACCTCGTGTAACGTGGGACCAGAAATATTTACTTTTTCTATGCGCAATAGCTACTTTGCATCTTCCCTATTAAGAGACGTAAATTTACGTCTTCACCAAGATTTTCTCCCAACTACTCTTGTATATAGCTGTCTTGCTTCGTCGCTTTTCTTAATAGGGCTATGGCAATAACCGCTATTGTAGTATCATTGCCGCTCTCTTTTTACAGTGGCCGTTGTGTCCTGGGGTGCAACCCGTAGAGGGGATACATGTAGTCATACGTACAGACGACGAGAGTAATACATCCTCGCGACTGCGAGTCCCCCTAAACTGATTAGCTAGAGCTAACGGGACGTCAGGCTTTTGTTATGGACCCGTGCTCACACGCAGGTCTTGTGCCATCGGCGACACAATAGGGTAATTTGAATAAGTGGGAATCAAAAAATATGTAACATGCTAGAAAGTCTGCACGTATATATCCGTAACATATGGCGACTGTATTGCAGACTGGCAGTGAAGAGGGTGATTTCGGTGAGAAGTGGCGATTGTTTTTCGTGCCACTTTAGGCCCGAGGGGCACTATCATGTCTTGCGATATCCTGTTGCCTGTAAGCCGAATTTGTTTCAGCAAGCGAACGTGTACCAGTGTCCATGCCAATGTTTAACAGAAATATCCAGTGTTGGCGCAGCTTACACACTAACGTTGGCAACGAGTAATCATGCTGTCCTTAAACCGACGCACTGGCGTTTAATAGGGTCCGTATGCACGAAGATTACCTACCTGATTTTATGGAATTGTGTCAAAAGCAGTGAACTTAAAGCGGAAACTCTATTTGTCAGTTATTCGAATGCTCAACGGTACTGCTGCAACGATATCGCTGATTTTAAATGAAGCTTTGAAAACATTTAGAACAACCGATCCTGTAATCATCTTGCATAATCTATGTTTGCTATAATTGTTATCACCTAAACCAGGTGGTTAACTTTAAAAGTTTACCAAATATACATGTGAAGTTCCGAACAGCAACAGTCTTTATCCTTGGAGTCTCGGCACACTTTATACGATGCGTTCGCTCATCACCTTGAGACCTGTTTTTAATTTCTCAAGCTGTAAACGGCTTCTGCTTCCTGTCGTCATACGATGGCCAGGCAAAATGCGAAGCGGTCTGACTGTTAAAGTTCTGGAAAAGAAAAACAAACGATTTTACATATTCGCTTAAAGAAATTACTTTTTTAGTATTTACGGTGTACCGTACTATTCAACTGTTCGGTCCGACCAACGACGGAACTACATTCATCGCGCAGTGGGCGAGATCGTACGCGGCGTGGTAGAAACTATGACCCTCGACAATAGAAAACTGAAAAAATCAGTCGAAGAGATTAGGTACTAAATAGCTCTCTAAACCAAGACTATTCGCCGAAGAAGCTTGAAACGTTTGAGATATTCGTATCTGATCTGGAACGTAAGGCGGGTGTCGATGATGTACTACTCGTATCTTAGAGCATAGTGTCCTAAAAAACATTTCCTGCATGCCAAGACAACGCCAACCAGGATTTTAGTCCCGCGTCGTGTCAACATCAGCTGTCAGATGGCCGTCTGTATCGTTCGTGAACTGCAACGGCAAAATTAGCCGCACATCTAATTACTATTTTTTGCTTGTCGCCGGCAGTACGTGTGTTTAAAGAAGGTTAAAAGGTTGACTAATTAACGTCTGTAAAGGGCTTGCTTTCACGAAAGCAACTAACCATTGATGTTTCCTAACTTTTATAAAGTTCACCTGAGGTCCTCTGAAGCGATTCGAAAATTGAAGACACAGTATTGAATGAAACAGAAATTTAGCTTTAAGCCTTGAAACGCTTTAGGAATCGCAGCATTTGCTCGTAAACTCTTATAAAAAACTGCGACAAGACTAACGTAAATTCCTAAGCAATCCGCCGACCACTCACGAGTATCGCGGCCATTTTTCCAGGGGAATCCAGTTGAAATCCATCGTCGATAAGAATCGCTTGGGCCGCTAGTTCCACGAATGCCAATCACTGGCGACGCCTTGTCGAAGAAGTTTGCCTCTGAAACGAAACACGCTGCCGTACAGCGACAATGCGAAGCGTGAAAAAACGGCAGCTGCGGGATGGGGGGATCCCGCGTGGCACAATTGACTGAGTGACATGAGCTGATTTGTATACCGGTTATAATAGAATATGAAGGATGTAGCATAGAGCTCAATAAAGTGAGTCTTGCAAATTAAGGCCGACACTAATTGGTGCGCTGCGCGGGAAAAGGACATCTATTGTATATACTTGAGAGGCCTCTAACGGACTCGATTGGCCTGTAAGAATATGTAAACACCTAAACATATAGATAATACAGCTAAATTGACTTTTTTTCCCAGTTCAAACAACGATCATCATGGTATAGCAAGTCTTACAATTCGTAACTATTTTTCTAAGTACCTATCCATTGATTCATTTACAAAACTTTTGCATAATAAATTGCTTCATCTATCTAGCTTTATGGATCTTCATACCAACCATAATATCGCATCTTTCGTGAATCGTAGTACGCATAACAAGCCTAAGTGCTTCCGTCAACGTATGCCTACTTTAATCCCGTCTCCTGGTGCTTACAGAACTTACGAGTGGTTCCTTGCTTCTTTACATCATCGCTTGTGCATGGCAAGTAAACATACAATGACCGTCCTACTGCGAGAAGTTTTTGCCAACCATTTGGTTACCTGACCACGACGTACTTTTCTCTGCGGTTCGGTAATGCCAGGCCACCCTTCAATCGCGCCTCTTTGCCCGTAAACCTACGTGTGGTAGGTCACTCCCGCAATAAACAGGCAATTCTTTGCTGCCCCAGCTGTAATTATGCACTTGGGCGAAAAGCAATGTAACAATGGGTCGGGCCTAATGACAAGCAGGAAACAATTTGAGCGAAGTCTCACGCTAAAAGGGGCAAAGATAGACCGGGGAGGAGTCGACACGCTTAACTGAGCTCAGCTTTTTTGTTGGATATGAGCAGATGAACACCGTTGGGATATTGGAATGTCGTAGAACGTTGATTTTGACAGCATGCAGTAGCTTAAAACGAACTTATTAAACAGATGTCACCTTATAGATTGTCTACAAGCTATAGCCAATACACATGATTGTAGCTTTTTTGCATTATCTTTTTTATCTTGGCGGAGATTGGAGAACTTGCAGCTCTTATCATGGTAACCATGTTCGGTCGTTGCCAGCTAAGGCTCATACGCAAGTTAGGTTTGTTTGAGCTACAGGTTTGGCCGTTTTATGCTAAATGTAGAATACCTCCTTTTGATCCGCAAAACCCTGCTTATTTTACTAGGTTTTGCATTGTGTACATAATTGTGAGTAAGGCAAACAGCGAATTTATTTTCCATTCACACGTAGCACAAAATCTGGTATACCAAAAGCAACCTTAACATTAATTTCGGTATGCCAGATTTTTTCTTTAAATGCGAATTTTAGGTCGTGCTTTCCGTCACCCGCTAGAGCTAGTCGCCGTTAGGAAGTCCTTTATAAGCCTTCCATTCGTACTTGCGTTGGGTGCATAAATACCATTTATTTCATTCATAACTGTTAATCTTACCATTTACTTACTATAATTATTAGTCCTACCAGCACTTTGCTGATGTGGAAAGCCGGTTAACCACAGAATGCAGACGTGCAAAATCCTAGGGCTTCGTAAATACGAAATCTGGCAGGTCTGGCAGATACCAGGAATCTGGTACATATATCTATTAACACAAAATAATATAACAATTCGATAATCTTCATTCATTTCGCGAGTTTAATTTAACACACGAAGCATAGCAGTCTTCGATGGCGTTTGCAAGGCCCACATTAACCAATGGGATAAATTCATTTTTAGTGCCTGAATATGCATTACGCACAATTTAAAGTGTTCCTTTTTTTTACAACACGCAAATTTAATTTAAAAAAAAAAACATCTAACGCCTTTCGTTACGAGCCCGCATGCCGCTGCTGCTTTACGCAAAGATCTTCACTGACGTTTACGAAACACAGCGATACCCATAGCATTAACTTTTTAAATACGCGGTACACATACTGTGCACGTCGTGGTCGTATATTGCATATGGTAGCGCTCCTTACTGCCAGCTGAGACAAGCTTGTAAAGTACATCATGAAGGCTAATTGATTATCGTAGGTACTAATACGCAATGGCCCTCTTTGTTAGCTTTCTCGATACTTGCATCAACCTCCAGAGCTACGAATTGTTGGCTGTACACTTCACAGCTTATGCTGTGACATCCCGTTTCCGTTCTGACTACTCGAAATTGGGGGACATCAACTTCCGAAGAGGTACGAGACGTCACTCCCTCTCAGATGGAAAAACCAAGTTAAACTAACGACAAAAGAGCTCCGAGAAGAGCCTTTATATTTCATCCTTATACAATTATATTCAGTTCTGCGAATACGTACTCTAATGGAAAAGCACACTTGTTGAAAAATAGTACCTCGAAGCTGTTATGAGTGACAGTAATCAAAATGACAGCTTCATTCTACCTCGTGACTAACATACACCGATTTCATGGGAGCAATCGGCGTTAGCGGACGTTTTTATATAAGTAATGGCCAGACGAAAAGAAATAGAGAAACCCACTATTACTAGCCCTGCTAGCCTTTCTTATAATATTGTGTTATATGTATTAACGTTAGTTCGACACAATAGGTCTTATAGGATGTAAGTCCTTTGCTCCTGAGGGTTAGGCGATTTGCGACTTGGGGCAGCTTTGTTTGTTGTCAGCAAAAGTTACTAGGCATATAGCTCCAGGCCAGAAGAACCACTACTGACTTCACTGATTTCAGTTGGTACTGCTTCCATTCCCGTGCCACAAGTAAAGGAATTATTGCTTGTGACTCACACCACTAGGCCAAGTAATCGTCAAATAACTAACGAACGGGTAAATGAATGGTGTCAGTTTCTTTTCACAGTAGCAGTCTTGGGAACGGCACTCATTCAAGTCCCCTATTACCTATCCACCGTAACGATACAGTAAGCATGGTTATGTATATATGTGGTAGGCCGGGTAGTCCACTGCACGAAAGGAAAACCTCAGCGGCACCCCTGTTGGTAATACTTCAAGCCGTCGCTTCTCTTGGGGGTGACAATGCAGTTGTGGTAAGTAGCGATAAACTTCCAATGGCTGGGATTCTTTGACCAAATGGGTTGACGGCTCCATTGAGGTAATTTCCGATTTCCGGGCTAGGCCTTAGCCAAGCGGAGGGTGACGCCGTTTGATAGCTCGTCCCGTGTTCCCTATATCTGGAAGCTAATGCCAGCACTTGGGCGACCTTAACTGCCCTGGCTGGTAAGACTCTTGCAGAGCGCCTTAACAGCTATCGGAAGAAAGACGAACATCCCGCAAGCTTCGTTAACTCTACTGTTCTGCACCGCTGTTGTGTGCAAGCCTGCACGTTCTGCGAAACGCCGAAGAATGAAGGATCGTATCACAATAACAGTGAATACATTAGCAAACTGCATTCAGACTAAGTAAATCACGATCGCCAGTTCCCCAAGATATCCGACCGATAAGCCGAAAGCAATTGATAGGCCGTGGTATTTCATAATCATCAAATAATGAAATTTATATAAATTTCCAGAGAAAATCGAACGTTGTTGAGGAGATTCAGGGTACGAGTTTATGAGGGGACTTAAAAATATAATCTGTTTTTCTGTAACAATGTGGTGCTTCTTCCTACCTAGCTCGCGGACTGTACTAATGAGCATTGTAAAACGGGCAAAGTGCTCGTTCGAAGCTTAGCAGACTCCTGCCGAATATCTATCTTTTATTAGGGGCTGTGTCTAAAGTGCACAAAAATAGCTAAATTAAAGTCTAATCGCAGCAAATGCACAGCTGTCCGTATGACAGAAAAACAAAAAGAAGAACAAAAAAAAAAGTATATTTTGAATTTTATTATAATAAGTTGAAGAAGAAGCAAAATCGTTCCGTATTTTTAAAATTTATCGCTAAAATCGATACGTACCTGTGCGAATACATCAGTATGCTATACTTCGTTTATGCTTAGGTTTTGAGATAGATAATTGATCGAAAAAATTACTTGGCAATATAATTATTCTTACTAGTCACAGCGACCACAATAACTGTACAATTATCCTATTAGCTATAATTATATAGAGACGATTTCGATATGGTTGAATTTTTAATAATATTTGTACCTCTAAGCCGAGTCCTTTCATTCGATTGGGCTGTTACCAAGCCGATTTTAAGTGAGAAAATTTCTGCCATACAGTCACCCACAAACATATGAAGACCACAAACCATCATAAGCAATGCTGAAAAGCTTTTGTGTTTCTATCGGCAAATCATATCACTTGATCATTCGGTAATAACCATCGCTTTTAGCTAACACTATGTGCCCCTTTCAAAGAGATCATTTAACCAATCTCTACGTCTTTCAGCTAAAATTATCGTTTGACGACATTGTACCAATGAGTACCGGTTACTTTTGCGTAGCCCTATTTCCTATACGATATCTACTATATTTATTGTATGGCCTGAACATATTTGAACAACTAGCTTGAACTCGCTAAATGGCCGATTGATCTTCACGCGTTTTTAGTGGTGTTAAATTAGTAGATTACGACGGTAATGTACAGCAGCTCTTCTCAAATTAACTCAGTAGGCACTTGAAGCCGGTCATAAAAAGGGCGGCCATTAAGGAACTGAACCGACGCCATTGACAGAACACTTTGTAGACGCTGTAGTGAAGATGTTATACAGCGCGCTCAATACGAATTTTGCTTATAGTCCATATGAGGCTCTAGAGACGCGCCAATATACAAAAT
>NW_019213008.1:0-110847 GCF_002532875.2 Varroa jacobsoni | reverse complement strand
TATATATATCCTAACAACGCTGAATAGTGAAGATTATATTTTAAGAAATGGAAAAAGATTTTCATAGAACTAGCCAGCTTCTTGTTGCTCTCTTCTCGTCATGCTGGGTGTTTTTGTGTTGATTTTAACGTGCATAATTATGCCGTATCACCTACAGGCGTGGTACTACCTAAACCCTGCGTGCATGACGTAAGTATGATTAATGCCTAACTAGCTTAACTTAGATTCACTTTTTACAGGAAATGATATTATAAATCATCGTTTATAATATCACTCGCTTGAGAGGTGTAGCGGACGTATCAAGCTAGAATTAAATCTGAGCTGTGTAATGAGTGATGAGTCAATTGCAGGCACATTGAAATCAATACAAGTTAACGTTAAAGTTTGGTGTACCATGCGTTTTTATTAAAACACCAACTGGCGATCTGCCATAACGAGACAAGCGTGCTCGAAACGAACCGACGATGAAGGGCTTAGAATACTTAAAACCAAGTCGGCCAACTGCGCCCTTATCCGGTAATGGGTGTGCCAAATGCCCACTGTTATGCCTCCTAAAATATCGTCCTGCTTGCTGTTTAATGTTCTCGGCACCGACACAATCTGGTTGTGGTGGTATCCTGATTAAACGCCATGTTAACGAGTCATTATCAGCTCTTCAATAGTACTTCGGGCCGGAAAGGCGGAACGGGACACACCGGTATTTGGGAGACGCCAATTGAAACGAGATAAAGCTCTGTTTGAGGTATAGAGATATTGTACAGATCCCCAAGGACTTAAAAGTGTCTCGCTTTGCAATCGAAGTCGAACACCTGCGCTGCTGCAGGACACTACTGATACGACGTGACTAACTTTGCCCGCTAATGCATACACGTATGTAAGTAAACGGCGATCAGCGCAGTAATAGGAAACGTGATCTTTTTAGCTTTCTACATGGCGAAACGACACTAAATTTTATTGATTCACTCTCATTCTCAATCTCTCAACTTAGCTGTACCTCATTTCAGCTTAACCATATTATAACTTGAATTACTTCGAACGGTACATGACATGCGCAAAGCTTTAGCCGAAGACAGGGCGCAGATACGCCTATTTCAACAAGCTACCTTAGGCTCCAGCGACGTTAACGCTGTAAGATGGAGCTGTTACCCACTGGAGTTCCAAGGAAGCTGGCGATGCGTTATATACGATTACGTAAATCTTGATAATGGTAATAATGACGGCTAGCAAAGAAAACAAATAGGTACCCTGGTTGCATAGCGTCGAAAATAAGTGTTATTTATGCTTAAACAATCTTATCGTATAGGTATAGTTTGACATAGCAAATATCGCCAAAGGTTTACATTTATTCTGCTTTGATATGGACAAAAAAAAAATATAGTGATTTTATCGACGAATAATATTGGAATGAATAGTTGTCTTTTTTTGTTTTTTTTTTTTTAGAAGCTGGAAAAGTGCCCAGTACAGACGAAGTACGGTCTACTTCAATGGCCATTAAATCGGTGAACGCCCTCGTCGAATTTACCACTACTTCGGCTATTTTTATTAATTACCACTACTAGTGATTCTGGCTTTATAGTCCGTGATTATTTTAAGAGACGAGGCGTTTGGTCGACACAGACTATTTTATAGCATAGTCTGTTGGAAGATTAGTTTCATAAAGATAGTACTTCACGGAGCGATGTGCCGACTACAGTCTTGTACTTGTCAGCACTATGGTCGTCATAATGACATGCTAAGTAAGACAGTTATCAAACGAACTTGACAGGCCCCCTGATTGTTACTGAGAACGTTAATAGCCCTATTGAAATGAAATGCCGAACCACAGTTCTGCCCTGTAATAGGTCGGAAATCAATGTATCGAGCTTTTTTTTCCCTTTTAATATCCCTGCAGTTTTATAGGCCGCTTGTACTAACTTCAAGCAAAAAAATCTACTGCAGGTAAAGATTGTCTCAAGGGGTTACATAGAAAAAGGAATGTGACGTAATACGTACCGAATTGACCTAACAATGTAAGATAGGACACAGTCTGCAGTGGCACTGTTTGGCAGACCAGATCAAACAATGCGTTATATTTATATATGTGGATGCATCACTTCTTCAATATGAAAAACGAAACTTACATAACAAAACTTAGTGAAACGCCTATCGCCTAAGATAACCGCACATCTTTCTAAACGCTATCAGTTATTTGTTCCAGGTCGATTAGAATGTTCTGCAGATCGTAAAAAGATGATATGGCAGCTTTTTTTATTTTTTCGGACAGCAGGCATTAGAGTAAGGGGACTATCCAGGCCGACTGCCGGATAACACATACAATCTACCGTTTTGTTTTGTAAGTTTAAACGCAAAGTTCGCCAATTTAGAAATTTTCACGGATTTGACTGGTTTTGAAATTGAGGCGCATTACTGTCACTATGGTGCAATGCACTGGGCATTACCATTTCATACACATAACAAGATTTTGCGACGCCTAAATTTTGCTTGTCATCAAGCTAAAAATAGCTCTATTTGTTCCCACCTTTGTCAAAACTCACCATCTCATCATTCAAAACTGCTTCCTATATTGCAGCAATCTAAAATAAATATACCGCAGCTATCGACTGCAAACGGGGTATACGTATCTGTAGATTCAAATCAGGACGCCGCCGTTCAAGTCAGTCATGGTCAACGGCCAAGTTCAGCTCCGACTTGGTAGCAGCAATGCAGTCTCATGATGTCCTACACTTTTAAATAGACTGCCTGATGCAGGAACGCCAACTCTGCAACGGCCATTGACCGCAATAATTAACGCGGCCCCTTACTGAGAACGCTGCGATCCAGTAGTAGGTCTTAAGAACCGAAGACGGGAAGGCGGTAAAGCAGGTTCTCGGATGATGTTTTACCCATTGGGGCCGTCGATACGGCGGTGACGCTGAAATTCGAAATCTGTGTATCTATGGGTTCGTAATTTGAAAAACAATTCTGAGGGCAGGGGATTTGCCAGCAACAAAATTCATTCTACCAACGCGTTAGGCAACCGGCCTGCTTTTTCGTGTATTCTACCTATGTCCTTAGTTTTGTCTATTTTCAAGATGCTGTACCGCAGAGGCTGTTTCGATATCAGGCTTGTTTGGCGACACCAAAGTACACATATAGACGGGCCCCCATACATTAGGCAGCTCGACTGACGGCCCAGTTTTTCTGCGATACATAAAACGTACGTGATCTCGCGATTACACAAAAAAGTTTGATTGTATTCTACGTGTTCATTGGGATTTCAAGCTGACCCAACTTTTCATGTTGGATCATATATGGGTTAATCTTTGGAGTTACCTTCGAAAGCGAATAATTGCTACACTTAAGAGATTGCTCAAGACCATCCAGGGTGTTTTTAGCAAATATGAAGTTTATTCGATTAATCTGTAGGACTCGAGGCTAGAAACGACTTGCCATGTTTCTCAATCATTGTTACTTGCTTTCCTTTTTTTCATTTATAATCTGTCGTCACCTGCTGAAATGAGGTAGCGGCGGCCAGCATCATTCTTATTGTTCACGGTTGTTATTACACCGTATTCAGAGAGAAGCGTATTGTTCAATCAAATCATTGACCCCATACGGTCGCATAACTAACATATCTATTACACTAGCTAATGTATATAAAGAAGCGTCCTACCTCTACTGTGTCTACGCTTTTACATCGATACTCTGATGTTTCTATGCACAGAGTTAACTTATCGGATCATCTCGGCCTATCGCATCGTTTAGAAATGCAAATTAAGTTCGTTACTACTTCCTTCGCTCGTACACCAATCCACACTTTCCTAATGGTAAATATCTCAAAACAAGTGGAGGTTCGAGCTAGGCTTCGGTAGCTAGGGTTCGGTAGACGAGCTACTAAAAACTTTGTTTCTGAAACGTCACATCGATTGCATCCATCCGGTGCAACAAGTTTAAGCTCCTTAACTCCGAATGGCTGACGTTTTTTCCCGTTAGTCGACTGCCGTCTGCTCATTCGATCTAAGCTTTTACTGTGCCTGACTGTAACTCCCATTGGGCTACTCTGATAGCGCAGCGTCTTTCCATCACTTCGGCGGTGCGCCAAACACTAGACGCCTATCTCACTCTACCAGAAGGCGCTCGTCGAGCAATTCCCAAAACAGCTTGTATCCCACGACTATAGCAACAAGTGGCAAAAAAATCTCGCGGAAAATCGCTATAATTATTAGTAAATGTGGTTGTTTGTTCAAACTGATTGGGGCCGAGGCTTCGGCACAGAACAGCTGCAGTGGCGTCAACAATCAAACGTTTCCGCGCCAATATCAGCAATAATAATGACGCTCTTTACATCGTTAAAGATTCGTGACTCACTCCCGAACTACTGTAAACCTTCATTTGCTTTCCCCATGAGCGGTTGTTCCGCTTCGTCTATACGAACCTCTTTGTTTCTATCGCTGACTGCGGATTTTTGGGGCTGCTATGGCGGTCGTTTAAGTGTCAGCAGTAAAAGTTCGAGTGCGCGACACATAACCAACACGCAGGCTATTTGCACGCGTGTAACCAACCGTGTTACCCTCTAACGCCGTTTTGCAGTTGATGCTCCATAAAAGCCGCGTGCTATAATGCTGTCACAACGTCGCATCGTCGGGGCGGGCATTACTGCTCGTCACTTGACCCAGAAAAAGGGTAGCCGCAGACTGGCTGATTATACCAGACTCCTTCCCAGCATCAACAGTTCGTTGGCTGTTAAGGCTTTTGCCCGCACCTGTGGCTGCTTGGTCCCAAGGGAAATAGTACTAGCTTAGCCCGCAGGTTCACCTTTACGTCATCGTTGATGCGGTTGACGGCGAGACGCTGCGGCACTGTGCGCCCACTCGTCGCTGCTCGTCGTATTCTGTCATATGCACACTCACATCTGTATACTGGCTGACGACGCGGGCAAACCGCGATGTTGTTGTCATATCTTCTCTAAGTTCCCAGATAGGTAGGACACCTAGATACTGGGCGAAATCAAATTAGTTACGGCGACCCCCAACTTCCTTCCCGTTGATACTGGTCATACTTGTTTCTTTATCACAGCGCTTTAGAAAGAAAAACCTAAACCTAGCCCTTTAGCTGGCTGACGTAAGGTACAGACACACGTGTGTGCGGTGAGATACCATACATGATGCATTTCTGCCTAAGCCTTTACGAATGAATAGATAGATTTCGCAACAAAACAGATTATACCACCCTCTCTCGTCTTGAGTACTGACTGTAGTAGTACGTATAGGGTGGAACGGATTCGGTAGCAGGTCGTAATAGATAAATAAATTCAAACGTGTTTATGGAGAAACTCGTCTAGCACAAGTGCTCTCTATTGAATTGCAGTGTAATAATATACGTATAGATAAAACCCAATAGCATAGCTTAATTGGATGATTTCAGGACACGGCAGAAATATGGTAAAGCATAACATTTGTTGCGTTCCCGTTGCTAACCCTTAATATTTACTTCTGAGCGCATTGGAAACTGTATGCACGCTAGTGTCAAACCTCCGAAAACGTGCCCACATGCCAAATTGCCTGTAGAGTAATCATTGCCTTACCTGTGGCACACAACTTGATTCAATTAGCGAAAGCTGCCCACGCTTTACATTTTGAATTATTGCTCTGACCTCGCCTCGCTACTTGACCACTCGTATTGGATAGCCCAATACAGACCGCATGGACAGGAATAGCCGTGTTTTGTTGAAGGACGAAGATGCTTCATGTAGGACCATTAGAGCTAGGTTGACACGTTTGTGGTATCACCTGATCAACTGCAATCAGAACTGTTTAGTTATGGCAAATTTGCTGACAAAGATTCCATCACGTTGCTAGTTGCTGGCAAAGCTAACCAGCACTGCCACTATTACGAAGAGAGAGCGTCTCAGAAGTAGCATTTAGATGGACAAGCATCACTATCTAAGCATCGACTATCAACTCTCAATTTTTCAAAAAATCCTTCCTGCTTCCTACTACCAAATAGTTCCTACTTTTAATCCTATCTAGCGAATTCTTTACCACTAATTGTTATACAATGCATGGGGCACGCTATCGAATTGTCGGCTTTGTCAGCGTCATTCCGGAATATACAACCCATGTAGAACAATGGCCATCTATCTCTTTTTGTCTTCAGTAATTCCAGAACATAGGAGAGTGACATCCAGGTGAAGATACAGCTCCTGCAAAGTTGAACCTTAAAAATAAAATGGCCGGGATTCGTTGGGTGGTCGTATTCGCTTACGTGCATTTTCGCTGTGCGACCCGTCGTCTTCGCCGTCTCGCACAGCCTAAGGCACAGCAGGAAATTTATCGATGACGGCTTTCCGGGTCAAGCGGGTGGTAGGAACAGCGAACTGCCCAAATGACCATAGACAGCTTAAGCACACAACTGCAAATGTTGCCGCATTCGTTATTTGACGAGGAACAACGAAGCGTCCAGAAAAAATGTTTCCAGCCGAGCAAGCTTCCCTTCGTCTACCGTTCAACATAGCCATTTTTTAGTGGTTTGTTAAGATGGGAAGAATCAACGCAGTGGAGTAAAGCAAGATGTAGCGTTGAGTGACTTCGAAGCCGTCGTATACTAACAGTAGATACCAATGTTATAAACGTCGAAATGGATACTGACGATGAAGGCAACCGTTATTTCAAGTGTAATTTCAAGAGAAACGTCTTGTTAGCGACAAAGGGCCAGACAAAATGTTAGATGCATCTGAAATAATTATAAAAATTTAAATAAAATAACAAATATTTTACAAACAACATATTTTAAAACAATGTAACAAATTAATAATAATATCTATAGTAATTCAAAACGTTCTCTTAGACACGCTGGCATGCTTCGAGCTCATGTTCACCGAAAAGTCACCAGATACGATACAAGAACTACATTTCGATGCAGAGTTACCTGGTCGTAATAAGCCTAGACATAATTTGGGATAATTATATAGGATCACGATGCCCATCGTAGTGTAGGGTAATTGCTTTTCACGTAAACGTTCATTGAACTGATGAAATAACAAAGGCCAAAATAAACAAGACCAAATCTATAAGCCACTGTGAATTTGGCTATTTATCAATACAGCCTATGTGGAACAACGAGAGCATCGCATCGTTAGTATTTGATGTTCTTCATTTCATTTAGTACACATTAAATTGTATCGACCGCTTTATACACTAAATAGCAAATATATTGCAGTATTTTTAATTTAATATTATGCGACCGAAAAGCAGGACAATGCTGGCAGATGTGGCCGCACCTAGATACCCTGTGAAGATATTATGCTCTTTACGCGTATTAATCGTACAATATTGCCATATAAAATAGTCCATATAGCCTTGATTCAAGCTCCACAATCGATATCGACTACCTCAAATGTAAGTTGAAATAAACGATGCATAGCTCCGCGTATCATGCTACTTACGTCGTACTATTGTTATCTATGTAAATAAGCTGTGTGAATCACTTCTAGTATCCAGTTCTCTAATTTTTTTCAATTTCGGAGTGCCGAACTTTACATAGCAGATATGTTAGCGAAGGCAAGCTTTTTTGGTATTTGCCTTCTTACAAAAACGTTTGTTTCGACCAATAAAAATCTTTTTTGAGATTTTTTTTTATTTCACCATAACAAATCATCATTGTATAAACTGTACAAACTTTTAATGTCAGTTAAATCATTTAAGAGAAATTTCATTGCAATTGGCATCCGTTCGCTATTCGGCGTATGGTGACGACAACGGGGTTTAGTAGGCCTGACTCTATCGGGAATTTTTTTTTAGCATGAACCCGTTTTTTTCCCACTCTGCTATTTTCTCACTAAGCCGAAGCCTGACATAAAGATACTGTTGGCCTTTTCAATGGGGCTTTTTGCATTGGCGTTCACCAACCTGCCTTTGGTAAGATGAGTGTAGGCTAATAGGCTAGAGAATAATGTAAGTCTATAGATGCAAAAGGTAGGCCTCTTGTTTGGAAGGGAAACAGGTATCTAATTGATACCGGTTTGGTTAAGCTAAACTGTAGGCTTGTTTTCGCAATAGGCGTATTTACTCCTTTAAAAATACAGAATATGTTTTTATTTTAAATGTATTATATTTGTAGTACATGCAAAAAAAGCTAGACATATACATTTATATCGACTAAGAGATCGCATATTTTGTTCTTTTTAGGGCTTTGTAAAAAAGTGGATTACATTTTAAGAAAAAATAATCTTTTTTTACCATCAAGGCTAAATATTCGTCTACCGACATCGAAACCTGTATGTGCACTCATTTATAAGTAGACAGACAATCAGATTAGGAAACACTCCCGCAAAGCTTGAGACTGCAAAAAGAATAATTTCGACCTGTCTTATCCCATCCCATGATTTCCCTTATGCACTCGGAATTAGAAATAAAATGAAGTACTACTAGCTTCATTAATGTTTTCAATATCAATCACAGTATCAATATGTTACGGATCTAAGAGGTTTTTTATTGCGTATTATAATTTAGGTCCTATTCATCCTACATTCAATTTCTACTGCGTTATATATAGTATTTTTGGGCCTATCAGAGAGAATGGAGCAGCAATAGACGAATTTACTCACTAGAACGGCAAAAACGTTCTTCGGGGTGACTTCATACGCCACAATACAGCATTGGGCTTGCTTTCCCTATGAACGAGCACAATCTTTAAGGTATGGTAAAACGAAGGATAGTTGGCGAGCGCCGCCATTTCGCATAAGTGACGATTCTTCATTGAGCTTTCCCTTATTTTTAATTAACAGAAACGATATTCGCTATTTCTTCTGGCCATTCCGAAAGAATGTTGGCTAAGCTGCACAAAAAGCTGGCTATCAGGTCACGTTGATTCTGTTCGGTAATACTTTCCCTGGATTATTTCCAATTTGGATGTAGGCCAAACCCATTAGCAAGCCAGATCCTGTCGTCGATTGCTTGTCCTATTGCCTGTTCTACTGATCGTTTACCTAATCTCTGTTAGTTTCAAAAGCTAAGTGACCTATTCGGTCTTATGACTACATTTGCATTTTGATTTCTCTGGTACTATTTTAATATTGTTTGTACAATAAGGTCATTACTACGAATTTAAATATTCATGGATCGTCACCCTTGAATTAGTGAGTGTTAGACTGTGAGATTAGAAAAATTAATCAAAAACAGATATATATATATCAGCTGAGCTAACAATAATGTACAGTGGTTTCTCAATTCTAACTAGCGAGCTTAAAAAATGAAGCGGAGAACCGTGCACCGGAAAGGACTCTCTACCAATAGGATCCATCCCTAATCACGTAGAAATTTGCAGACGATTTCAATGGTTTTCGATGGGTTGGAGCTAATGCTACTCATAAGCCACTGCCCAAAGCCACCTAAGGTTCATTTCAGGCCCTTTTTTTTTTGTTCTGACAGCAAACTGCCATGAGTCCATACCGATGACGGGAATCTACGAGCGATAATGTTGACTGAATGACTTGGTGTTGTCTCAGTGGAAATATGCCCACCCAAAGCACGGTACACATCAGCCGAAATTTAATGGTAAGCACCGTACTCCCTGCCAGACTGAACGAGGCTGCCACAAAGTCACAGCTTATTAACTGTAACAATCATACTGTAAATTAGCTTGAAATGTAACTGCTTAATAAGGAACGCATGAAATAAAGTAACTCATAACAAATACAGAAAGCAGCAACTTACATGAAGCTAAACTTGAAGATTATATTTGCGTCTAGGACGTATCCAAATACTTGTACGTACCGAGTAAACGCTTACCAATTTACGGACGTACTCCCAGTATTGGCATTGTGATGACGCCAACGCCTGCTGCGTTTCTACTGCTGTTTTAAAAGTACGTATAGATAGAAAGAAAGAAAGAAAAAAAATAGAAAAGTAAACATCTTGCGGTTTATCCTTGACCAAGTAATTCATTTACAAACTAATTAGTTTGTTAATGGTAAGCACCGTACTCCCTTTTCTGTATAGCTGCAGTTAGCAAAGAAAACAATTGAACCTACTGTTATGTAGCAAAAAGACGAGTGTTTATTTATGTCGGAGCTATTTTTTTGAGATTCAATCACCAAACAGACACAAGAAAGCTCACCTGAACTCGCTACTATTAACGACAATAGGCTTTTACTAAATGCGCGGACATACAATGGAAGGATATATGTTTAACCGCGACAGCTTATCAATCGGAAACACACTTACAAGATTGAAAATAATTTTCGTATGATTTCCACTGATTTAATGCACCGGTGGATAAAGTAAAAAAAAAAAAATTATTAAAAATTAAAAAAAAACGGTAAACAAATAAAGATTAGGGACGTGGCCAATTTTGGCGCACGTGAAAGATTACACTGCTTGGATTCTGCTATCAGAGGATGCAGACTCATCGGAATGAATTATATGGGTTTTTTACGTATTACCTTTGAAAATTGGTTGGTATGTGACTGTGTTCACGGAACCATGACAAATAAATCATGTCTTGGCACTCCTGCAAAGGCAAGCACCCCTGGTGACTTCGCTAAAAACTTCCGGCCACGTAACTAGGGATCATCTGGAGCGATGCCAGGAACGACTAGAGTCGGAGCCGTTACAACAGGTGTAATTTTCACATATGATAACTTAATTGTACTTCGGTTGTAAGGTTTATGAGCTCACGAAGTGACCATGCACTCACTCTCAAGAGCAGACAAAGCTTCTGACTGTAGTCTTGTGTTTATTGAAAGCAATTCTTAATAACTCAAATTTATACTGAGAGACTCGGATGATTCTCCATTGTTGTACTGAGCTGCTGAGCTGAGCAGATTACGCTTAATATCACATATAAATTCTAGCGTCCACACACGGTCCCGTTGCATTGGCAGCTGGCGTTATTTTGCTAAGTTGATCCAAAATATTCATTGTTATTTTCAATTAGTTTTTATTAAAAACTCTCACCAGATTGTAACGTTGAAATAGTTACAACGAATCTGAAATATATTCATATCGGATAATTAATCGCTCGAACACAGACGCCTTACAAACTAGGCTCTATTACGATAGTATATTTTAGGTAAGGCCCTATTTATAAAAACAACCGTACAATGTGAGTTTATATAGAAATTGTTACGATTCTATAGAGTTTGATTTAATAACCCTGGTACAATAAAATAACAAGTTTCGTTTGTTCATCTCTGTTCATAGTAGTGTCAAAAGTCTCCTATATACAGATCGATAACACAGAATGAATATATAGAACCATTTGAAGCAGGTTGCGTTATATGGGTCATATATTTGATGTGAGATTTGCCAAACATCCTAAAGACGGTACAGGGGAATAACGACCAACATGAAATTTATCACAATTTCCTCACATCTAAAGCACTTGTATGTATCGTCGAGCTCGTGGAAACCCGATTTCCTGCTGAGGCTATGGTGGAATTCATGCACAGCAAAGCGAATGAGGACATATTTGTTTAGCCAGCTTACGCCTTTCTACGTGTTGTCCCTCGTCGAAAGCGAAGTATAAAAATCTCCATGGACCTCCTCGTTTCTAGGTACAGTTTCTAAGGTCGATATTGGAGGCTTCTTTCGCTGGAAGTCCAAAGTGAGGACTAGGTCCTCAGATAGTAATGGCGATTTCGAGTCCAATGCTTTTTTGAAGGTTTTAAGGCAATATAATTATTTAGGGTTTTTGGAAATCACTACAAGATTGTCCTAAATGATGTGTATCCCATACGTTGTATTGGAGATACTTTAAGGTCGAACACGCCAAGAGCGATTGCGACAGACAGGCGATGAGATGATTGGAGCGTCCATGCGGCCAACAACGGTGTCCTGTAGATTTTAGTGACTTGTACAGTGGAAGTGCTACCATTTGCGGAGAAGAATAACCCCAAGTACGGATTTTGGTTCACATAGGCAGGAAGCAACTTGACGAGATACAAGATCTCAGTGGCCGTTGTCCTGCCTCCCGTTCTACGCTTCATTGTTCTATTTTGGTCAGCGTTACGGTCACCCCCAAATCTGCGGTTCCTGCGTCGAATCGGGCCAGAGGTTGATGCGCTTGAAACCCGCTCGACTCGTATATCACTAAATCGTGTGTACACAAGAAGACTTTCTTGGTTTTTATTTGATTAGAGAAGCCTTTCAGCATGATGAAATAAAAACATAGGCTTATGTAGGTCTCCTGAGCCAGGTAAAATAGTGTGACATACGCAACGCTCACGTAGCAATTACAGCGCACTTCCAAACAAACGACTTTTTTTCTATAGACCTACTCAATTAATAGAGAACGCAAGAGGATGGACTCCGAGGGCATATGAACTTTATCGATAGTAATATGCTCGGCACCAAGTTAACTAAACAAGTTTTGAACGATTCAGATACGTTGTAAGAGATCCACGTGCATGAACTCAAAGTGAAAGAGGAGTGGTTGCTTATTGTGCCATCATTGAAAATAAAAAGAAGAAAACTACATTTCATTTTGATGAAATTGTTCCCCTCGGTCCTTTATATGTGATCAGATTGCCTTGCATTGAAAAATCAACTGGGTGTCATTCGAAAATAATGAGTTTAGAATCAAAAATATAGCTTAGCATCTGTGAACCAGCTTTTGTTCCTCGAAAACAATAGCGTTGGTGGTATCCATTAATGAGCATTGATAATAGTGAAACAGCAACACATTACTAGTGTGATCAAATTGCGAGGTTGAAGACCACGAAGAGGATGACTACACTTCAGGGTTTCAAACGAAACGACGAGCTGCTGCAGTCGTGGAAACTTCTCGCCAATGGTTCCAGGTTGGCGTTTACCAGTAATCGTATTTGTCCGAATCGATTCCAGACTCATTTCGTTGAAAACCCATGTCTTTATCTTCATTTCCATCTCTGGTGTTTTCATTACAAATCGATGACACTCATTTTAAGAAATCTTTTATAGGGACCCCAGTGAGTAGGCGTAGCAACTTGTCCGCTCGTTGAAGGCCCCGAGGTGTAGTTACCTACTCTCAACCTCTCAATCTCCATTTCTAAAATGAGTGCACTGATAGAGATCTGTTTTATTGGTAAAGGTCTCTTTCCAGTCTTTTCACCAGTCTTCTGTAGATATCGCAAACGATGTTTCCTTCAAAGTAAATTTCCTATAATAATGCCTTTTGACTCAGTTAGCGATGGTGGATGGTCAAAAGCCTAAGGTAAATATGCACCATATATCCTCTGTTAGCGGCAAGTAATTAAAACTAATTTAAAATGCTCAATTTGCTAAATCGTTTGAGGTATCGCTAATGGTACGAAATCTAACAGGCACAGCAGACTCTTATTAGTGGAAAGTCTACGTTTTATCAGCATGATAGGGAAAAACTTCCATTATATTAAAAAAAAAGCTGGTAATTGTTTTGCGAGTCGGTACGAGAGGACTGCCTCAACGTAATTTCAGAAAGTAGTATTTTCAACTAATGTTAACACGGGCGCCTGTACATGCGAAATCAGCGAGGACGGTCATGCTCAGCTATCGTACGACTATGGACGTACGTTATATTGGACAATTCGTCTATATTATAGATACTCACTGATTCCGGCTTCTTTCAGGTAAATATCCGTTTGAGCACTGTGTTGATTGTCCTATAACCCTATTTTTATGCAGAACATTCAGGCGACGACCTTTAATTAATGTAATTGTTTATGAGTAGCTTCTTGATTATCTCTTGGTCGACAGGTATCGTTTTATGTAACTGACTGTGGAACAACATTCATTGCAGGTTTTGTATAGAATTTTCGCCTGTGTTGGTGTTCGCCAATATCTGGTTGATGGGGTGCGCCATTAAATTGTTCCTAACGCGATACTGCGCTTCATGTCAACGGCATTTGGGGCTAGACTGATCGTGACTGTCAAATCCATTTTCAAGCTTGAAGTTACTCGACGAAAGCTTAGACTTCAATCGTTAATTGTTTCCGCTCCAGCAGGTTTTTTTGTGTTGTAAGTATTGAGCCTCAATCAAGGAAGATCGATCGTCGATGCGAGATTCCAAGCAATCTAATACTACGGTTAATTGGGCTTATTTGCAGGATGTTTGATGATAATCCTGCTCAAGCTGAACTTACTTTTCTACGGCATATTGATATACATCCGGTATACGCGTGCTGCCTCTTATGTTTACGAGTGCGTCCAGTCGATTTGTAGTGAGCTGAATTAAAATGGCAATACAAGTTAACCGAAAAGTGAGCTAATTAACTAATTCGGTCGCGTTTAGCATTACGGCTGTACGTGTTTATGTATGCGAGATGACCGGGGTACGTACTGTTCTGAATTTAGTGACGTTTCTTCGCGAGCACCGACACGTGATCTATGTATACGGCTCTGATCTGTATCTGCATCAGTTAGCTGGTAGGTGCTCGCTGAAGCAAAAGGTCATTAAAAATATACCCGTCTGCCCAGAGCAGAGCCCGATGCTCGTGCAGGGTGTCAGTAAAAACGTCTGCCGTCAGCGAGCAAAGCTAAAAAACATAGAAGTTTGTGCTGTACGCTCTCCTTTTGGTTGAACGTTGTGAAATGCGTATAATTTTAAATTGTCAAATGTACGTTAGATAACAACGAGTGGGCTAAACTTAGAGAACTGAACGCTGTTAACATGTTCAGCCTTAAAGCGCTTCTGAAAATCCGAAGCTATACAAGTGACTAGCAAAAAGCTAATGAACAGGTACCTAATATAACTTTAAAAAAATAGTAGACCCCTAGCAAAGCAGTTTCGTCTATTGATCTGTTGATCATTAGCGCGTACAGAGCACCGGTCTTGATTGCATTCTATACGTTCGATTCTTTCGTCTAAAATTGCTACTGTTTCATACTTTTAGATAATGCTACGGTGGGACGTTTTCTGTTGTTGTTTCACTCACTCGAATATCGCCACTCAAACTTTCTTCAGACAAATTAAGGGTAGATTACATAAACCTAGAAAACTCGCAAATTAATTTCATCTAAAAGTTTCAGCGGCAGAGACAGCCTGCTGTATGGATCGTGTGCTCGGTGAAAATTCCGCCTCTAGAAGTATCGTGTACATTGGTTGAAAAAATTCTGGGTCGGGCATTTTAACTCTCTCGTGGAAGACTTTCTCCGAAGTTGAGCGAGGTGTGGCAGACGCGACCTATCCCAAAATGAACGGATATTAACACGCAGGTTTGATGTATAGGAGAACGATGTGCTGCTTCACGTCAGTCGTGTCGCTAACGTAAAAACACGAAAACATGAAAGATGTAGGGGCCTTTACTTTACAGTTAAAGCGATGAGCTTTTTGCATCGAATTGCGATGAAAAACAACCACACGACTGGGTATATTCCACTGAATCGGCGAGTGTAAATATTTAGCTGTAGAAACATTGTGCTTGTTCGGTGGTTTGGTGTCGGCATCACAGACCCCAATTTCATGAATTTTCGCTGGAAATAGCTACTAGCTACTGGACGACATTACTAACGCATTCCACATTATGCAACAAATATTAACATAAGTAAATTGCTCCCAACGCACATTAACGGTCCTCAGGAATTGAGGTAGCAAAAATATAAATACGGAAGCTCCATAATCCACTGCACTCGTCACACATTACTCCTATTGATTACCATTTTTTTTTCCAAAATCTTTCGATAGAAGAAAAATTTACATTTTTAATCCACGGCAACACGCCGAATTAGCCTTTTGGGACCCACAACAGCAAAATAACTAACCAATAATTTTTATACTAATAAGAATTAAGCCAAGGAAAGTAAGAACTTCAGCAAGCTTACGTAAGTCCTACCTAAGTCTAAATAAAATAAGTACTTCCAAAAATAAGTCGTTAACTTATACGTTAGTTTAGTAATCTATTATATACTAAAGTATATAATAAATTAGAGATATACGTCCCTCTATATTAGCATTACAAAATTGAAAACAGTTTGGTTCAAAGGAATAATGCCGCTGGAGAGTCAGGTCTCTTCGAACGAGAATTTAAGTTTTAGATTTGTTTAAATTCGGTAAGTTTAGAAATTTGTCCGAAGCACTGCGAGAAAATGATGTTTCATGAATTGGGCTGTAGGCCGAAAGACCTTTCTTCCTGGACCATCGAAGACGAGTTTTTCATTCGCACCGACAAATACGTTAAGTTCGTAAATCGAAGAAAATTTATCACTTCAAACCGTAGCCATGGATTTTATTCGTACACTGGTGTGTATTTACGGTAGAAGTTCTTCCGTCGCCGGTTGCTTGTTTTAGATCCCGTAAATTTTGGGTGTTCAGGGTAAACTTTATTGAAATGCACTGCTGCGTTACCCTAATCAACTTGTCCGGTTCACGTCCAGAATTTCCACTGAAGCTTACTAATGTAATAGGTTTAAACTGATAACCGCTTCAGTAACGGCAATAAGGACAGGGGCTATGACCCCCTGGAGTCGTCCCATCTCCATATACTGGCCTATTGACATTAACGTTGTGCGCGTCAAAACGCGAAGAGGGTTTAGGCATTAGCAGGCTATAAATACAGCCAGCCAGTGAGCCGAGGAGTATAATGCCTCCGATAGCTTGGGCCGCATATGCAGCGTATTGAAAAACGCCTCCTTTCCCGTCCGTCGCGTCGAGGGTTTGAATTTCGTTTGCAATTACGTGTGGATTGACGGCCCCACCTCGTACAGCGACGTAGTTTGGATCGTAATAACCGACCAAGTGTCTTCCTGGGTCCTGAGATCGATAAGCTACTGCAGTACAGGAACAGCTGCACGGGTAATTCGTCATGTTTTTGGTTTTGAGGAAATTTCCTACAAACGGTACACTAGTACACCTTATACTACCCACCAATGATACGGTACTAGCTCGAGGCCGGTCGCTTTTCTCCAACCTGATCAACGAAAATCACTACTTTGGTCCTTATCCTGATTAACCTCGTCGTTTTACGTCAACGATTTACCGGATATCTTCCAATTTCTTTCCAATGAATTTGAATTGTAAGTTGCATTTGCTTACATGCGAATATACCTACAATCATCATTTCGCCATAAATGCAACATTTTTCATGTTGATGGTCAACCTCAGACGAGCAACTCTCAGCCGCAGCTCAAGCTCAAGTGGTTAAATAGCTATTACATTTATCCATATATATATATATATATATATATATATATATATATATATTTTTTTTTTGTTTTTCTTTTATATACACATGAGCAACTGCTGCCACGAATTCGACTCTGGATTTATCTATATTAAACGCGAAGAAAGAAAACTCTCTAAAGAAAGATTTCTCTAATCGATTGTTAGTACGATTATTTTTAGCGTGCCGACAATCGTCAGGGAAAATAGTGTCTTTACATTGAAATCCTTATATACGTTAAAATAAACTGTTACAGCTGAAACGTGAAAGCGCTGTTAGAAGTGAACTTCTCTCGTATCGGACCCAGTTTGTCTTGTTGTCAACTACAATTGTTTGGGAAAGACCTGTATCTGATTCTGAATGGTTCTGCTAGTGTAGCTGTTAGCTTTTCATGTCTTGCTGATAATGCTGCGGGTAACGGCCGCCGTCTTAGTTCAGTCCAGTTAACTTCATGGCTAACTCCGAGACCCTGCAATGACAAGATGGTGATAGCAGCCAAATAGTCGTCATGAATTTTCCCTGTTCAGCCTATACACTAGTGATCACCACTCGCGATAAACTTTTCAGTTCCCGATAAGGCGATAGTCTGGCCGTTTATATCTAAACCTATTCAATGAAAACATCTACGCCTCGTCAAGACGGTAAAAACGTCGTCACAGCCCTCATGTCGTTCTATACCGAAAAATGTATTTCAATCCTTTAATTGTTCCAGCTTGTGAATTGTGGGTCGCAGCATTCTAAATAGTCTTACCATCGGACTTCGTCGGCCTGAATGTCACCAAATCGAATAACGACCCGTATCAGCTTCAGCCCGCTTGTCTATTGTTTTTCGTATTATTTTCAAACAATTCCTAAAGTTAATTCATAAAAGTCATACGAGACGAGAGCTTTCGAAGACGCTTACGGAGTTTGTCTCTTGGGGTTACATAACCCTTGCAGCTTACAAGGCACCAATGTAGTAGCGTATTTAAAAAGCGGTGGGAGTTCCTGTTCATCTTTTCACGTCTTTAGTATTCGTTATTGGAAATGGTTTTTTGTTGGTTTAGAAAGCATTCGTTCGATTGTGAATTTTATCTTAACGTCTGAACTTTAGAAATAGATTACCGAGTAAAGACGCCAATTTGTGACCTCCACTTTTGCTCGCTGTTGGGGCACTACAAAGGCAAGCGAGAAAACTTGTTCCGCTTGCAGTAAAGACTCGATGACTAGACAGAGTCATCTAATAAGAGTCTTTTTCCAAAAATAGTATAAGGCAGTCTTAAGGTAGCAGTGAGTGTATCCAGTTCGTTTCCTACCAGTAGTAGATTTATGAGCTGTAAGAATTCTCTGCATCAACCTAGTAGCCAAGCTACTGGTTTCTCGTCTGTTTCTCAGGGCTATCTAGGCGACAGCCGTTTGCGACTTTCCTAGATATCGTCGAGTTCTCTAGAACCTCTGACCCTCTTACCAAAAAGGATACACGATAAAAAAAAAGGATACACGAAGGTGAACGGGACTGTCGGGAGATTCTGTTATTTTGGTGAAACTGCCAGCCACATTGCAAACCACATTGCAAGCCGCCAAGGGGAGATCAGTCAGCATGCGACGCGGTAACGTTGCAAGCAATGCCTGGCTATACTTCGGCATCCGTTAACTCCAGTAAAGTCGAGCACTGGGCGAAACAAATACTATTTGCCTAAAGTTGGGACACCTGAAATATAATGTGACTGCTTTGTACTGCACATTGGTTTAACTCAAATAGCCATATTTTGAGTAGATTGTCCTACGCCAACCCTTTACGGTGTACGTTTTGTTGAGCGGAATAGGCCTATTGTAACAAAAATAGCATGCTCCTATATGTTAAGCATTAGGTTATGCCTAGGCTGAAACAGGTGCATCGAGGCCCCCACACTGACCCCAGAGATACCAAATCTGCGCTTCTGAACTGGAGTGGTAGGCATGAACATGTATTATAAAATATATGTATTTTTAATTATCTAAATTAAAAGAGTTACTGCCGAAAATTGCGCTTTCGACCTGTCCATCGAGCTCCAAGGACACTTAGGGCTCGAAAAATAGAAAAGAAGTCGAAGCCACGTGTTGGTCAGGAACACAAACAGTAATGTCATTCGTGTTTCTCGTCACGATTATGGTAGAATCGTTCGTGAATATCGTCAAAAAAAGAATGTATCTATAGTTCGTGTAGTTAGTAATCGATGAATTGGACCCGTCGTAGTGAACACAACAGAGGATGCATGAAAGCTATAGAGGTTTGTCAAGCATGGCTCGTATGGGTACCCGAATTTCATTTAGTGCATAATGAAAACTAGGCATAAATCAATTGACAAATTTAACTACAAAGACTTTTAGCGAAGATAACGCATCACTAATAAATAGATAGAGAATAAACATAAAGTAATAAATCGATTTAGGTCTGCAGAAAATTAAATGCAGATCAATTGATGGCCTGAGGCTGCGGTAATGCTTAAACACTTCATATATCTAAGATGGCGTTATACAACCCAGAAACAGAACACAGTAAATGGATACTAGAGCTCAAAAAATTACTGGCTCTCACATGTTGTTTCGAAGCTTTGAAATGTCGTCTAGTATAATGGTTGCATAGGGTAAGGATTGACTGTTCTTCGCCTCTTATCGCTCAAACTATAGATACGCATAACGACCATACTTTATGGGAAACGAACGCCAGCATGCGTTGCGTTATTGGAGACAGAATATGCTAGGCATAAGGTGAAGCATGAATACAGTTTTGGAACGTTGACACGTAACGTAAATGAAAGTGTCCGCGAAGTTCGGTATAAACAAAACCAATGAAAGAATAACCGTAAGGCCGAAACGTGCCTTAACGGAATTGAACCTGAACTTGCGAGTCATTTGACGATATTCCTATTTTACAAAGTTAGGAAACTTCTTGGAATCAGCAATGCTAAGTATATTAAGCTTAAGACGACAATTGCGATTATTATCGTATTTCCGTTTTGGGGGATCAATTCAGTTTTGCAGATTCTAGCTGGCTACATTTTAAAATGATTGATTTATAAAAACATTTGTAGGCATTATGCGGTTCTACATTGGTACGTTTGATTGTGTATTGTCGACAGTGAGTTGAAAGTTTATGTCACGGAGCACGGTGAGAATTTTTGACCTACCTGAGGCTACCTAATAGGAGAACATGGCATTTACCGCGAACGTCCTAAACACAATAACGTTAATTTTTATTTTCTCATACAATAATAGTGATCAGTCAGTGATGCGACACTGTTATTGGTATCGGCCCCATCAGCATGGGCAAACCCCTGACTCAAACAGATCCTTTAAATCGAAATCTTGACACAAAAAGGGCTTGCGCATTTATAGTTTAAATGTTTCTTATTTCGATCAATATAAGATTTTTTGAAACCGCTTGTTATCCGCAAAGATGCACTGAATACAAGAAAAAGAGTTACTCTAGGCGTGGCCACTTAGCGACACAATTAAATCATGATAAGTAGACATAGGCCATACTAAGAAGATGATGCCAGGCATGGGAAGTTTCATTTTGAAGCGGATCTTGCATCGGTCTGACACTATTTAACTGGCTTTTTAACTTTCATTTCTAACAATAGAGAAGTTCTGCGTACAAGATTATTAGAAATAGCCAACACAGAGAAAGGGGTTCACTTTTTTTTTGAAGCCCGTCGTTTCGGCTGCTAGGCATCAATGATGCGCATTTAACATATAGCAGAAATATCAGTTTGTATACGAATAGGAAATGTGACGCGTCAACCTTTAGAGTGACAAAACGAAAGAACCAAGCTGACAGTATAGTTTACCAATGACGATAGCCTTTATTTTGTCTTGTCTTTTGCTAATTTGGCCTTAATTGATCCCGTCTCAATTCTAAAATGTGTGCGACGAAATCTTCTCACACCAGCTCTATGCCGTCCGATGGAGCGTACCCTACAAGACGAAACTAATAAGGAATCAGAACGGAAAGGGTCTGGCTTTTAAAGACCGAAAAAAGGTCTGGGTAATAAGCTAGAATAGAGAAAAGGCGGAGCCCCAGATTTTATCATTACAGGCTTCTCAAAGAAGAGCTAGGACAAATAAAAACTTTGGAATTTGACATCAATAAACGTTCTCCGAAAAATTCTATTCACTCGAACTTAAGGCGTTTGATTTATTTAAGTTTAACAAGCGTTTTTGACTGCACTAATTAAATCACCTTGAAGGTCCGCATCATCTCAACTATGGAAAAGGTGAATGAAGTGAAGGTGACTAACAGCAACAGAAACTTCTAACATAGTTATCTTTTCGCACCATACGCTTGTTGAAGGAATCCTTGGCAAGTCTACCAAGATCTTTTTGGGCAGTCTTTGAAGCGGTGCCGGAAAGTGAATCCACATACATGTCTACTAAATCAAATTAATGAAAGCCAGCTCGAACCGCAACCGCAGGCGAGTGTTAATGAAAACTTGAAAGGTTGACAAATTTCAGTTGAATAGTTTACCTAACAGCCCCTATTGCCTGTTGTCATTTTCTGCCCCAGTGGGTGTCTAAACCTATTGTGAATCGATGACGAAATCACTCTCATCTGCCCTGTCTATTTACCGAAAAGTCGCTGTGGCTCACAATGGAAGCACCGATGTACCAAAATCTTCGTATTCCCCGAAGATGTCTTTTTATGGCTCCGTTTATCCATTATGGGATCCATTCGAGCATATTTTTACAGCTTCCAGCTCTCATTGTTGTTCTGATTGCGCGTGAACATAGGAACTGGCCCGTGTATCTAATTAACACTCGGCGCATTTCCTGACATTTGCCTGACATAGAGTTTGACTTAAAAAAAGATCAGCTTCTTATGGATGGTCGTGCTATAAATACGATAAAATGTACGAGATAGATGGAACAATACAGGTTAAAATTATTACCACTATTATTATATAGATTTTTGCGAAATTGCATAAATCAATTTCAGACGGTTCAGTAATCAATAATTGTATATCCAAAAACGAGAATATTCGCTCTTAAGGCAAGTCAATAATAGCAAACTCAATGCGAAGTTGAAGGCACGGTCAACCCCGGACGATGGCGCGCAAAACTACTCCAGACCCTGTATCGCTAGATTGTATATTTCATATATGTTTCTCACTGACGAAGGGATCTGGGATGTCGCGGATAGGTCTGTGTGTAACACAGTGCGCACCTCGTTACGAGTAATTACTGCATTTTGTGCTAGATAATAATATAGTTAGCCATATCCGGCAGGAGGTTTGCACTGATTCACTCTAAAAGATGACGTACAAAACAACGGAAAGGCTTGAACCTTCGTTTTATTCATAAGTAAGCGCTGTTTGTCCTTTATTGCAAAAACCATATCTGGTAGTTCATACTCAGAACTGGGGAAAACAAGTTTTCATGAATTTTACATACTGACCTACAGCACAATAAGGGAACGGTTAGTTCGCATAATATTAAAATTCTGTGTGTGGAACATATATAACAGTTACGGGTATTATATGGTGTATGCCCTAATATCGCAAACAAGTCATATGGACTCACATAGCTATTGTCAGTCAATGGATTACTATTCGTTGATAATGCACGGTTTGAAAATATACTTGCAAAAAAGATAGAACGATAGCAGCAGAGAAGATATTCTGGCTATGCAAAAAAAAAATGATCCAGGCAGAAAACTTCTGTACTGCTAAGAGGTTAAAAGTTAATAAAAAAGGTTAATATGCCCAATGGCATTGAATAAAATGTGAAATTCGCAAGTGTTATTGAAGGATCTTAGGCTGTACATAACGACTGTGTCCTGAAAGTTTCTGTGCATCGCTTGCATGTGGTATTAATCATATAGGAAAATCGTACAGCTACGCAGCATGTACACGCAGACATAGGGCCACATTGAAAATAGCATAGTCCTGATTACTACAGGCGGCGTTGGAAACAAAATCTGTAAACAATCGCAAAACAACAAATAATCATTTAAGATGGCCTGCTAATATATAAACCCCTAAAAACCCTCTAAAGTGAGATGTATTGATTCCAAAAGCCTGCATTCCATTCCTACACAGCTTTTATATGCCCCGGATTCCTCTATGGCTAAATAAAAACACTAATTAATTCAAATTCAGTTCACGCCTACATGCCCTTAGGCAACCGATTCAGCTTAAGCTCAATTTACAAGCTAATTTAATGCTGTTAAATAAGTAAAACAAAATTTCTTATTACTATTTATTCACAGTTGGCTGTCTTAATTAAGCTACATGCAAAGCTTCGTGCTTCTGCAAACCCACAAATACTTAGTACAACATATATCCCGAGAAATACATTTTATTAGTTACTCTGCGCTGAATCCTCGAGTCGAGTTCTCTTCTGAAGACTCTCAGATACATTTTCGTATTTTCATTGCTTGATGATACATTCAATGGCTTGTGCTTTCTAAAAACGCGCGTAGGTATCAATTTTGGAATGAAAAGGTACGCCATAAAATCAGTTCACTTGCCTCTTATCTAGCGAAGCGTTTGTACAAGGTCGACGACATCTATGCAAAGAGGCGCGCGCGAAAAAGGGGCCACTTTCTTTTCGACACAGCGTTCATTGCTTCCATAGGGAAATATATATATATATATATATATTTGGAGTTCCCTGCTATCGAAGACTCTTGGACGGCACAAAGCTTATGGGAGCGTAAAGAAGTGCAATGCAAGATAGTTTTTAATATCGAAAATTTGGATGCTTTTGCTGTCCGGATATAATACCTGCAACGATGTTCCGAGCACAACACACTTTATGGAAACTATTAACTTATACATATTGTGAGTCGAAACGTGTATATCTTTGATTGAATTTAAAGATCTATGATTTCCTCCGACCCCTGTACGTTCATGGCAGCCGGATATATTGCTCGTTTCGAACTTCTCTACATATAATGTTTTCTTTAATGTAAGATATATAATTGCAGGGAGGACGCCGTAATTATTCCACGATCTTGAGTATCCTCTCGGTATATATCTTGTATATATATATATATATATATATATCTTGAATAGCTTCTCGGCTGCGGAAAAACCTTTGCACAATCAGCAAAAACCGATCAAACCATGAATAAAAAGAACCATTTTCCTAGAATACCTGGAGTCAGATATAAATCAACAAATATGGGTATATACAAACAGTCTTCGTTTTTTTAAGTATTTTTTAAGCTTATTTCCTTTCTGAGCTTACACAGCCATCTACGATCGAATGTATTTTTCATCGACCTTGGAGCAGACGCTTAAGGCCACAAACAACAACAACAACGGAACCTATGTAGGCTGGCACATGCCTGCCTTCTGTTAAAACTCATTGTTCATCAAAGTTACTGAGTTCACTGTGACGCAAGCTGTGATGAGTATTAACAGAGACCCTAAGCAAAATCCGAAGGATGTGTAAATAGAACCGCATGACTCTCAGCATATCGTCCCCAACGAAACAGTGTAGCTAGTAATAAGCTCACTTATACGATAGTCAAATATGATTACTTAGATACTGAGAGCCTGAAATAACCCGTGGCTTTAACTATATCTGGTGGCAACATTTTCAGTTTAAACAAGCTGCTTTGGAATAAGTTGAACATATACCGTGTGATATATACGTGAAGTATAGCTAAGATACTTGGCGTAGAGATATTGCTCATTTGGCCGGCTATTTAATTTGATTATTTTTCAATTTTATCAGCGGGGAAGTTGTACAACTTACTTGTTATTTACGATCGTTTTTCAAATTCGAATCTTCGAGCGAACATTGTTAAGTTCGCCAAAGCAGTCGATTTGTATGTAGCCATCGTGCGTAACGTCTTATGGTATGCTACTCAAGTGATGATTACAAAGATGGTAAATTTCAACCTAAATATCAGTAGATTTACCGTAGGTAGGAACTTAATAGCAATACGATGAAATAGCCGTAACAACAAGGGTTTTTTTCTCATACAATTAGCATATCCATATTAACATCTCGCAAAGTGGCCGTAAAGCATAGGAAAGAGTGATCTCCCTTTGGGGGGGGGGGGGGTTTAACATCGAAAGGGCTATGTTCTTTGAAATGTACGAATGACAAATGTGGTGTCAACAAGGAATTGTTAATCCTTTCGTATTTTTCAGCATTAGTGAGTGACAGTACAATGCTATAGATCCAAATCATATCTACCAAATGCTTCAGTATGTTCCTCTCATTTTGTCTGAGGTTACATTACACAATAGTATAATATCAGCAGTACGATTTCATGAAGTACGAGCGAGCAATTTTCAAGTCGTGAAATGTCAAAAGGTAAATGTGCTGTCTTAACCATTGAGAGAAATGTTGAATCCAAAATCATCCATTACTCCAGAGCGATTGTATATGATATATATAATATAGCTTACTTAAAATGAAGAGAAATTACGTTATCTTCATGCCTGTGGCCAAAGCTGTTGTTAGTGAACAGCAGCTTCGAACAAATACTAAGCTCTAGCAGTATAATTATACTGAAACGACACTTTTATGGTATTCTACATATGGGTTCATTGTGAACTAGATTTTAAACAAAAGATAATATAACGTTATCGGCTGCTAGCAGTTAACATATAAGCTTTATTATACGCATTTACGACTGATGACATCTGTGGGCTAGGTCGGCTTTTGATCCATTCATATCGACTTGATTCTCATTTTACACGTTTACCTTTTGAATATCAATCATTTGCCGCCTGACCGTAATAGTGACTTGAAACCAATGTCAAGATGTTACTTTCGGACCAACGTGTCGACTAGGAGGACTAGGACGATAAGTTCACATTCTTAGATGCTATTTCAATGTAAGCTGCCGCCCCTCAAAAAGCCACATCTCCGTATGGTGTACTGCTTTGAAAGTATTTATAAACACTACTATAATCGAGTTTTTTTGCGGAGTTAGCCATAAAGTATAATAACTATATTGCTTTGTTTTATGATTAATCATAAATTAATATAATTATAGGTTACAACGTATTGTAATATTATTAGATTCAGTATATACGTGCACAGGCGCGTTTTTTATGCTGTCCCATCTACCTGTTCTTTTTTTTTATGAGTAGTACCGCGCCGTTCGTTGAAAGCTTCACCACACTATTGAATTGAACCTGGCTACCTATAACTAACAAACGCGGCTCAGAAAGCGTTCATGATCGTTTAAAACAGATATGAGAACAATCGATATTTTGGTGAAACCCGCAACAATGAGAAGAATGTCGAAAGTAAGCTAAACGGTGGTGCCTATCGAAAACCATAACTTAATATCGACTTTATGCAAAGTTACTTCGATTTCGCAGATCCATTTCTAATATTCAGGAGACGTCTGTCGGCTTCAACAAGTTTATCCGTGTCAATGGATTGATCTCAATAAAGGCAAGACGAGGTACCGTTGATGACGAGCCGATTACGTCGACACCTTTGTTTCTAATCGAAATTATTAAATGGCACAGTGAAGCTGAGACATCCACTGACCCCTAACCTGCCGAATAATATAACACAAAAAATTAATGCGCGAATAGAGACACATATTTGGCGCTCTAGTATATTTGTTATTTCGCGGTAGAGTTGAATCCTACTGGCATAAGTGCGACGTGAAAAACGTATTTCAATTTTAGCTGTTCTGAAAATTAGTCTAAAGTATGACGCCGACTTCAGAGGTCTGATCTGAATGGATGTCATTAGGATTTGCTTGTTAAATCACTAAGACCGAGTGATTTCGGATAGGTCACTTCATTTTCGCTCAGCTGATTGCCAGCCAAGTACGGAAAGAAGAAAATCAATACGGATGTCGGTATGTGGCATTACGTTCAAACATTTTTCGCCAACGCAACCTAAGAGAGCTTTTTATATTCCTTTCACTACGATCTCGATTATGATGGTATTGCAGCAGCGCCAAGTGGCTCCAAAGACGATAGCCAATTTTGACAGTGTTTTTCCGGCAGTGAGACAACGGTCCGTCTCCTTCTAGTCGCGCATTGCGTGCCACCCCTCGCAAGCGTTTTCCCGATATGTTATAGCGTAATAATGATTATAATAGTGAACTGTACTTTTTACGCGTGCTAATGCGTCATGAACGTAATTTACGTCTGTGACTGATTCCAGATACTTTAGCAGACAGTTGGCCCTTTGAACTTAGCAAGTGAAGACCGCCGGCCAGGAAGTATTAACTAACAGTTACTTACGTTTTCTATTGCTCTATGGACGACACTTAACTCGAATACGCTGCCGAACAGTTCTTCGTTCGCTATCCACACGCAGGGCTTTAGGTATACACGTGGTAATGCAAGGCGGCACGGAACAAAAGCGTACTCTCCCCTTGTTAAGGCGTCCAAACATGTTCAGCTAACATCATCTTAACAGCTAGACGATAAAGCAAAGATATTAGAATTTACATACCAAGCACAGATGATCACATACGCAGGAGGACGCTTCCGCATAGGCTAGCAGTGCAAGCTTTTCGGGATTACTGAACATTCACGCATTTCACACTCATTCGTTTTGTAACAACCATACTGAATTGAGGCTACTGAAAACGCCGAAGAAGGGCTCTGAAGAGCAGATAAGAGTGCAGTACTTAATGAACAGATTGGAGTTCGCATTTAATGCAGCACGAACGGCCAGCAAATAGACATCTTTATGAAAATAAGCTTGAAACAGTCACTCGTAACCGATGCGTGATAATACGCCCGGAGACGATTTTATATTATTTGACTCGACCGATGAAGCCGTTGTGAAACATTCTAGGCTCTGTAGAAAAATACATATGAAATACCTTGTAAGGGCAAGTATAATTGTTGAAATTACATAGGATCCCTAAGCTATACTTGTAATAGACTAGTCGACAAAAATGTTTTCACCCCAATTTTGTCGATAGCATTTATCGATATTGAACTCCCATATATATAATCCATAAGATTATTTACTGTGGCCATCTTACAGGCACACGTTATCATACAATTACAACAATTACACCCGGTTACTCACTACCCAAAAACAAAACAGCAGTGGGCAGCAAGAATTTAATACATGATAATCGTGTCCAATTTTTTTCCCTTACAGTCCCTCGGCCTTGAGTGCTTCATAGTGGCTGATAAAAGCTAGAGGGTACATACGCTCAGCCTTATAGCTGCGCAATTTTTGTATCCCTCGAAAACTATGGTAACGTGAAAAATATAGATGCGTTTTATACTAGAAAGACTTTTTAAGCATGTTTTTACAAATGGCATTTTTTGAGGCCACGATTGACAACATCATAATAACAACAGAAGACTGACTGCGTCAACGAATTAATTTAGTTTTAGGTTCAAACAAGCGAACACGTATCGCTCAGTGTTATTTTTTATTATTTTCGCCCATATTTCTGACAGTCGGTGTATGCCGCGAGGTGAAATGATCTCGTACCTCCAAGCGAACTATTCGTTCTCTTTATAGCCGTGTTTTTCCTTTTCAACTGATAATCAGAAGGGAAAGATATCCAATCTGTACGCCAATTAAGGTAGTTTTCTATTGGAGATCCATTGAGAGTGGTGTGCAATATAGCGCTATCGTGAAGCAGTATCGTCCTTTATTTAGCCGAAGGCTTCTTTTGTCGATTTCATTAGGTGAGACGAACGAATTGATTTGCTTAACGCTTTTCTGTAGCTCTTCCGCGGAACTTGAATAGCTTATATTCAATTGTAGCACTCCTTTTTTTTATCCCACCATCGACAGAAATGCAGTTGTATAAAGCAGGAATACTTACTTGCTGACGCGTAACCATCTGGTTTGTGTTTAGTGATGTTGTAAAGGATCCACCTATCATCGCCGATAGCGATCTTGTACTTTTTTTTTTTTATCGGGCTGGCAATAAAAGGTATGTTGTCATCTGTTTCATAAGGGTCCACTTTCCTTCCTTTTCGCTCTGTTCTGGTATAGGCAAACGGCTAACAGAACTTATCTAGGTCATCTCTAGCCGTGCAGTCAGCTTGCGAATCATTCTGCGTAAGGAGGTGCCTGCTGTTTGTCGTCGTTATTTCGTTTCTCATGGCCGCTCTGAGCACGATTTGTCGTTCTAGTCGAAATTTCTGCTTTTAGAACAGTTACACCTAGACTGGCCAACGGTAACGCTCTTTGCATGTTTGCCTTCGACATTTGTTCGTCGCGGCAGCAACCTTGCCAGCAAGATAATAGCGGGGAAAACAAACCTACTCCCGATATGCATTTTTTCGAAAGTTCTGCATCTGAACGAACCAACCACTTCTAATTGCAACAGCTAAATAAAGACAACACGGACACATTCGACAATTGATGCAATCATCCTGGCTCAACGCTAGCCCCTATGTTGTTGGTACCAACCAACAAAAGCTTAACCTAAAACAGGTACTACATCCAATATATAAATTGACTGTGTCAGTCGAATGAATAGAGTAAACTAGGACCTTCGCCCAATGAGCCGAAGCTGGCAATTTCAGATGCTATTATGATATTGTTTTGCGCGGACATTATAGCAAGAAACGGATTCATCAGTATAATAGAAATTCGTAACCAGGTATCTCTTCATCAAGTCCGATGTGCAAAATAAGAACAGACAGAGGTATTGTATAATAGCTAGAAGAAGAATGAACATCAACATCGTTTCACTCCTGCCCAAACAGAAACTATAAAGGTTTCACTAGTCATAGAATAACTTAAAGTTCAGGATACCTGAAACGACACGTAGTGACAAGCTGGTTAACATAGGTAAAGAATTATTTTGCTTCTTGAAAAGTTAACTAATATGCTCACTTATGTATCTGTGTTACGACCTAAATCTACAAACATCAGTGACACAGCTACCTAGGGAGCATTCAAAATTTTTCCATGTTTAAAGGACGCAAGCCGAGTGCGTACGTCATTCGAACTCCCAACGTCCAGCGAGCCCGAAACGAGGCAAAAGAGGGTCGACGTTGTTACAAACACGAGTATTCATACTGAAGTATCCGAAGATGTGAAAATGATACTTGACACCGAAAAACCCCTCGGTCTAGCTGGTATAAATATGAATGATAATATTTACTCATTCGTGTTTATATTTATTTATGTAGGCGATAGATACGAAACGGTTGCCCAAAAACCTGCACACCGTATATAAACGAATAGGACATTTTGTATCGTAGGTGTATGGTCGGCCTTTAAGAATGAGATGACTACTTGCTCAGCGGAATTAGTGCGAAAATGACGTCTTAATGGATGATAGGGTTGGTTTGTAAGCAACTTCAGTATCTAATGTTAATGTATACGATATAATAATTAGATTTTCGAATCACCTAAAATCTTAAATATATAGTTACTACTTATTAATAACCTTATCAAAACACTTCATAATTGACGCTGAGAAACGCAACGTATTATATAGGCGGTCGACAGGTACCTAAGTTAACATCTATTGTGCGACCTCCAGCATGCTCTAGCTGCCTTTTCAACAAATCGTGATTAAAATGGCTTACAAAACGACTATACTTCTATATTAATTGATCGCAACTTGTGCCACAAAAGATCAAATCAGGAATAAAGTGTAACAAATACATAAGCAGGCCACCATACCTTAATCATGTAATAAATTTGCTCTGGGTTATCCAGATCCGCCAAGGGAACAAAGATTCACCTCGATACAATTTTCGTACGATAACAACGCTAAATTGCACTGTTTCTAGGTTCGCTTTGGGTCTGAAGTTCACTCAGGGAACATGTTTATCTTGCCTTGATTAGCTACTCTGTCGGAGATACGGCCAAGTGGCATACATTCGATTTTGGGATTTCTGACGATAAAAAGAGCACAGTCATAATTAGAACTGCTGGTATTGAGCGACTTGGTCGTGGGTGTTGTGGTGGTACACAGTAGTGAATATTGACGCGATTAGAAAAATAAAGCTAGGTAGTAAAAGCGGGATCCCTAGTTAGTTCTTATTGGCTTTAGGCGACCTAGAACTGTCTTATCTGGCAAATAAATCTGCCAAACACCCATCGGTATTATCTAAATAATCTGTTTGTTCTATTAATTTTCATTGCCCATAGAACTATAGCAATTGATTCAACGTCTAGATCATATGACGAAGTGCTGAAGCAATGTAGTGGGTAACGTGTTTGCCGGTTCAGTTTAGATAAACCTGGTGGTTTAGCTTTGAAGTTACGTGTAGACATACTGTTCTGTTTCACAGTGGTAGGTACCACCCGGCTAAAGGAATATCGAGCGGTTCAAACAAACGAATGTAAGATACGAATAACTGGTATAAACATAATAAAATAAGTAAATTTTTTTTCCTGTATAGTCAATATTGGACTACGCCAGTCCCCTGCTTCTAGCTAGGATTGCGGCCCGTGGAAGCTCGAGGCTCACGACAGATGTTCTTATTGTATACCTCGATCAATTCATCAAAGTGAATCAAGCCGCGATAGGACTCCGCGTACCACATACATGGCCTGCACAGAGAACGTATGGTTATTGTAATTAGTATAAGTAGTACCATGTAACACATACACAATAATATTGTTGCACTACATTATTAAGTGTGCGCTTGTATTTAAAGAAAAGATTACTTATTTATTAGCTTCAGTCATTTAAGCGAGAAGATTTGTTTGGGAGATCAATTATTCGATTCTCCGATATAGGACTATATATAGAAAGCGAATTATAAATTATACAACTTTGCTTGGTTCATGCATACGCCCCTATATAACTGATTGGGACGTTCAACATTGTTCTCCCTCGCTTTGTAGCAGCGTCGTTAACCGAATACAGCCGACACGCTACCCGCAGCACCTAGTGCTGTATTTATAAATTAAATAATTTTTATATCTTTGCTTTCAGTTTTCCGGCTTTCAAAATAATAGATCCTGTTAAGATAGAAAAACTCAATTGTCTAGTCAAGTTTTCCGCTAACCGTTCATATTCGTATGTACTGCTACTTGAGTCTATGCATTTGTGTTGATGGCATTGTGGTCCATCTAATGGCTCACAGTAACCCTACGTTTGCCCAAGCGGCAGATGGCGCTTTGCTGTCTCCATAGTATCGTAGGCACTTTCCGGTTACGTAAAGTACATTAGTGTGGCATGTAATGGTACGTGGTACATATGTTATGGAGCGTGACTTGATAAAAGCCAACTGCACACCCAAAGATCGTGGTATTCTCCGTGTTGGCTAACGCACAGTAGCATTGGCACTGATTCACTGGCTTCGAAGGTACAGTCGCTTGGCGAAAATGCCCTTTTGCTTGGCCTGCAAGTCTGCGTAGCCCTACTGTAGGCTCGCATGTCCTCAATCCGTCTTTTTTTTCGAGTATCGTTGCAATACTGCATTCCACCGTCATCCTCACTCAAAACGCTGTGACCAGTCGTCACTCCGTTAACAATTGTATGTCTGAATAGTAGGGTCTGCAATGGTGACTCTTGTGGCAGTGAATATGCTGCTACAATTGAAAAGCCAGGCGAGAAGGCAGAGTTCGTTCGCGCAATGCACGCCTTGATGCCCTATGAGTTGCAAACAAGCGGGACTGTCAGGTTCTATTACTTGCCCCTGTTTCGTCAGCCGAACATTTCAAGTGGACTGGCACAATATTTGTTGTTGCTACTGTCGACCCCGCTCGGACTTTCGATCAGTGCGGACGCCGTTGCCATATTAATCAGTGGTAATGACCGTAAAGTAACAGTATCACTCATAGCAGGTGAAAAATAGCGTAATCATCCATTTCGTTAGCTAATGCAGTAACGAAACCCCTAACAAACAAAAAAGATAGGCGTATGAAAAAATAGGAGTTTGATATAAATACCAAAAAGGTGACGGACGGCCAGCCAGGAAACGCAGCAGGGATAGCTTGGTTTTACTTTTACTGCATTTGTACCTACTTGGTGTATGCCAGCTGCTAGATAACATGCTGATCCTGCGAAGCTGGCTCAAGATACCAGCATCGCCATTGCCTCGGCCTGAACGTGAATTTCCTTTCAACAGAGTAGCCACGAGCTCAAAAGCCTAGCTGGAAACCATCCTGTAACCAAAAAATGAGCTTTCGCTTCGCGGTTCGTTTTGTTCTATCCGTATTCGCGGGGCCTCTTAACATTTTTCGCATTTTAAACAGCCATCATTTATGTTAGCAAAGAATCATACGGCACGTAGTATCGAGTCTGACAATGTTTCTCGCTGAATTAGTATGTAGAAATGATGTGTGTGACGAAACTCGAATGTGTCGTCACACAACACGGAACCATATATAGAGCTTAAATTTAGGCGAACTACCCTAGTTATACTTGCGAGACTTGGAGTTTGTGATGGTGATAGGATCCGACGCTGCAGCATCCATAAATCGAGAGATGTTGCGAAGTTGTCGGAAACTTCTTAACTAAGTTTGCATGCTAATCCTAGTACCTTTCTAGGTTAGGTATTTAGCTGCTGCTTTACATAATTTCATTAACGTTTGTTAAAATTAAACCAATACCTTAAAGATGTCAGTCGCAAAAATTTTTTTATCGAAGTCTGTCATATCTGCCTAAAACTGCCCCAAAACATAGGGTGTACACGTGTAAAAAGGTGTGACTTTGATTTCGCTATTTTTCAAAACATATAGCATACAGCATTTTTATTTCAACTATGGCAAAAATGACCTCACTGGAGCATTCTTTTACTATATTTGAAAAATGATTCACACAACTATTTCTTGTCACATTTTTTTCCCGAAAGAAATTTTTGCTCTGTGTTTTTTTATTCGCCGTTGCCTTCCCCGCCAGAGTGGGCTGGGTACGAGGACCACGGATCATATCCTTACACATTCTGCTTGACATCAGCTTTACAAGATTACTATGTATTCTATTCTGTATGACACGTTCCGATTCTATACACTGTAAAAAATGTAGAATATATCAAGATATATATAATAAAATATGGCCCCCTACAGCAGACCTTTGTCTTCTCGGCGCAGCCCTGCTAGCTGGACCATGTCTCGCTTTTGTACTTTTTCTCCATTGTTGTTTCGTCCTTAAACCTATGTCAATAGGCAACTTAACGTACAGTTTCGACGTAATGTCTAGCATTAGAACATAAGGACAAGCTAGGAAAACAGAAGAGTCATCATGTTGTTTGGCGACGACTATACCTACAATTCAACAGATGACTGTAAGAATTTCCCTGTTTTCCTGTCGAAGCATTGCTAAAAATATGTGTAATTCGATTTCTCGCGTTTGTTCGTTTTGGTTCTTTCTTTCGTTCGGTCATACAATACTTCGTCATTGAAGATTCAGGCTGCAGGCACGCCTAACCTTTCTCTTTGTCCGAATCGTTTGTCGCATTCCCTGTATTTTTTCTATCGACATTCAGTTCCCTACCTGCAATATCTGACTGCACTTTTTTGCTATTGTTTAGTGGGCCTAAGGCGCCGCCTTATGGGTAAACGTTGCTAAACGCGTCTTTGAAAAGTTTCGAAACGATACATTCTCTCGTTTTTGAACTTGTAAACGCTCACCGGCCTGATTGATTGCACCTGTTTGACGCGTTCGGCGAGGCGTGGAACGGAACAAAATAAAGGTGACGACCCCACACACACTGACAGCTAGATAGTCTTCCTATTTCTGGCGCAGTTGTAGCCTCCTCTGTCGTTCGTCTCCGGTCGTGGTCCTTACCGGCGACTAGTTTGTCGTATTTTAGAGCCAGCTACATGCGATCCTACCTTTGTACGGACCGACCAAAGCCAACTGGTTACCTGTTCGAATTCGTATTGCGCTCTTTCCTTTTCGCGAAACCGTCAGTCAGCCTAGCTCGCCCCAAGCCTCTCCCTTCTTAGTCAATTCAAGTCTGTTGCCACCAGTACCGTTTGCTCCCGCCGCTCCCAACAGAGTGGGCGAGTGCGCTCGTAGCTTTGTTTACTACCTTCTTTCTCTCTCTCTCTCTTTTTTAGGAAGAACAATAACACGAACGCAGTAAAGCGAAAACATTGGCGCTTCAAATGGTTCAGCCACAAGACAGTAAACGTGAACAGAAGGATGAAAGAAAACGAAAAAAATTTGTCAGTTTCACGGCACGCTCAATAGATACAGGCCGCCTCAAAACCGACAGAGATACTGTGCCGGTCGAAAGGGAAGAGGAAAACCGACTTGCCGGAGATCTGAAGTTCGCTCCTGGGTCAGGCGAACTGGAAATATACACAAAGACAGGCCCGAACCTTTTACCTCATTTTATCCAGGATCTTTTGGACGAAAAGCAAAAGTCGCGCTGGCAGTGACACTGTGAAATAGCGGAAGACTAAGAAAGGATCGGACGAAATCGTATTGACAGAGGTTGCCATCGGCGTAGAACCAAAGCTTGACTGAGCATGTTCACTTCAAAGCGACACGCATTTGTGCGGCAACCGTTTACGGGGACAACGGCAAGCAAATCTGACGGCAGGAACAGTACAACTATAGATCCAAGAAACTAGCTAGTCAGAGAATAATAAAAGAAAAGAGCTGTAAAGACAGACGAAGAAAACATAGAGACGGAAAAATTGCCTTTTCTGAAGGACACTGCAGTAAATAGGCAGTCCTCCTGTGTAATCACTCTGGGAATTTCATTCTCTTGCGGGCTGTTGCTGGACCTGTTCGTTCAGGCCGCGAGACCACTGTAACTTTTGTTGCATCCGGCCAACTCTGAAGGAAAGTAGCCAAGGTCTCAACCACAACCTCAGCCAGGACTGTCCCACAGCCCGGGGACTATCTGTACCGAAACCGCGTACTCCACTATACTCAAGCTTCACGAATAGCCTACCTGTCGAATTCTCAACTTTGGCTAGTGAATAAGAAATGAGAACCTGCATCTAAAAAAGGAAAAGCTATTTTATCAACTATTATTAATGAAGGTGTTTCTGGAGCTACTCGGAACAACTTAGGGCCTGCTTATATCTTCACTACGCCATTCCAAGGTCTGCGGCCTTCGACCCATAATGTTCCTTGGTGTATACAATGCCCAAAAAAAAGCAGTGATCTTCTCAACACAAAGTTTTAGATGCAAGAGCAGCATAGTTTCATTAATAATAAAAGTAATAAAATAAATTGGCTTTATTCTTAGAAAATGAAGGGAGATTTAGTAGGTTTCCTACATCACAATTATTATTATCAAAAAATTATTGCTTAGCTCTGACATGAGTGAGTTGTTTCCCAAGTAATGCTGTCAACGTATTTTTTCAAGATATCTCGCGCTTATGACGGTTGTTTTGTATTTACAATGGAAGTTTTACCCTCGTTGCAAAACGCGAACGTTATCTCACTGTCTGGCCTCGTTACCACCAATTCATAAAAGAGACGCTTGTTCTACAATTGCAAAGCTTTGCTGACGGGGCCCTTGATATGTCTCCTTATATGTGAGTATATTAAAGTTTCCCTGTTTACTTTTTGTATCAGTAGTATAATACACATGCAAGCCCGTGCACGTTTATGACATAACAGGCGATTCCTTCTGGGGGGGGGGGGTTCTTTGAACGTTCAGCTATCGATATAGGTAAGCTGCTGCTCTAACCGTATCGCATCTTTGACCTAAAGGCAATAGATGATCAGCGGTTATATTAAAAAACATCGTTTATGCTTCCAAAGTTGTGTGAAACTTTGAATATAGTCTGGAAAAATTGTCTGATCGCTCTAAAGCCATTGCGATTTCAGGTCACACAGACATGTCATTCTGCCGTCTGCTGGATCTTAATCCAAAGTACATTGACTATATTGAACATATTGGAATGAGCGCGTTAAAAACAAGTAAGGTAACTGCGTCCTGCTTAAGGAAAAGCGACAAGCCAAAAGGACTAGATTATTTCTTTGACTATCTGAATCAAGATCAAAAGGTGAGATAAAAAATATGCTTAAATCATGTTTTTGCTGATCACGCTAATAATATATAATACGTACTTAAGGTTGAAAGTGAAATGTTTAGATGTCATAACTGACTACGAGATGGTTTCGCGCGTCAGATAGAAACGTGTCAACCTGCGTAAAGCATGCGGAATATGCGTCAAAAACACCGTGTCATCAAAGCAACATTGAACTAGTTATTGTGTTATAAATGGCCCCGGGTGAGATCACTACTAAAGAGAACGGAGAAAAGAGTAGGCAGCGTCAGATGACGAGTAGGGAAAATTAAATGAGAGGCCAATGCTGAGTATGACATCATAATGGCCGTGCATAAGGCAAAGCCCGCATCAGTTATACAGTATTTGGTATCTTCTGTTCTGAATGTGGCCTACATACACTCGCTGTCATAGTTCAGCTTAAAGATATTCATCGTTCGAGTGCAATTGTTTACTATAAATTGTTCAAGGCTTCTAGTTACATTAAATAACATCCTAAAGAATAGCCTCTACGGTACTGAATTTAACGGGCCGCAGCAGAAATGTAATGCTCGTTGTTTCTATCATCAGTCGGCTCTAACCAATATTACCACTCACTTTTGAAATGTTCTTTTTATATATGCCTATTAGGATGTGCATGTATAATATTCCCCAAGCGGTTGACGACCAGCGAACTACTCAGTTTTTTTTCGCAGGAATTAATTACTGCATGGGTTAATCCTCTTAGTGTATGCAGGTATGTAGCTAACAAATGCAGGTGCTTTAAAAATGTGTATAAAGTACACAGACATGCACATACATATTCTAATCTGTTTGTATCTCAAGCTTCTTGCTCTGGGCTCCGCAACATCATATTGTGCCGCCTGTGAGGATTCGTCTCGTAATAGGGAAATTCGGCCTTCCGGTATTCATATACTGATTTTATTTTCTGTTGGTCCGGATAATTGTTAATCCTAGCCCTGGTAGATGGTGATAGTAGTTGGTACTCGCTGTGTTAAATGATAGGAAAATCGATTGTTGTGCCAGGTTTGCTTATCATTATCATACCCCTTTTCCTGGGCTAATTCATCGGACTTCGTCTATGAAAATGAATACAAACAGACAACAAAAGGAACAGAGTAGAAAAATCCATAGGCCGAACAAAGCGTAACGACAGAAGGGAATCCCTTTAGCAACGTTATAGAAGACCTGACTTAGAATCCACCAAGCCCTTCTCCGTCTAGAATTGATATTGGGTCCAATTTACTCAGTGCGTTTCGATAGCTTCTCAGGCGACGCCATAATTCCAGCAGGCAAGGAGTAGCCATTAGCACAAGCTCGCTGACCAGTGCACTATTCCTCGGTGTGTAAAGCAGCCGAAGAAATACAGCGACGCTGCCGCAAATGTCACTGGTAAAAAAATCTTTGAACCTTTGAAGGACACGGAGCGACAAAAAGGTGTCCTAAGGCTCTGCACAACGACACTTTGACCTTTATCATTATCTAGCATTTTTAGCAGTGCAAGACTACTCTCTCTCTCAGTACATTTCTAAGGTCAGTGTTCCCGACACTCTATGCTTGCGATCAAGTTGATTCAAACTGATTGAAGTTACCGGATATGAAGCTTACAAAAAGAACAAGTTGCGTTTCCATATACAATAGTTTTGTTATGGAAGTTTATTCTCGCATCAAGATTTTATTTGATTAACCGCCCCATGTCGTGTGTGCTCTTTATCTTCGTTGTTTCGCACGAAGCAAGATAATTGTTAACTATAACAGTAAATTTAGAGGTTAGGTTGGAGTTATAAAAAGTAAGCATTTCGTGCTTTGTGCTGCTTTTGCCGTCATTCCTGTAATAACCACCAATGCTGTTATTGTAGAGTGTTATGTCTGTTTGTCGTAATTCGGTTATCTATACCTGAACGCTTAAGGACCTTTGCATATAAATGCTTTCGTTTAACTTATAGTACTAGCGGATAGCAAATAAATACTACAAAAAAAATTATATTTCTCTATATACATCGAGGATAGCCTTTAACTCAATGCACGGGACGAGGACATCGTTACCGTATTTTCAGTTTTGAATAGCAATTACGTGCATCGATGGGAAATTGATGCTTTCAACCTGTTTGCCAAGTACAACAAAAGTTATCGGTGTTTTTGGCTTTGCAAGTGCTTTATTCACCATTCAATTAAGTCAAACCAAAGAACTTATCCTGAAGGAACGCGAACTTCTATGGAATAATAGAAACGCATAATTACTGCAGTGAGCTAAGTATAACGATTATGTTCAAAAATAATTAAAATTGCTCAGTATATAATGTTATATTTAAGGCTGTATCTCAAGGTTCGGCTAGAGATTCGACCAAGGCGGATGGGAAGATTTTAGCAGATGAAGCCGTCTACTGCGATTATTGGCCATGTATTCTATTGCATAGCTTTACTTGTCCATCTTAACTTACTTTAAGGAAGAAACAATATCTAGCTTTAATTATTGGATTACTTTTGTGTAACAGCTAATATGCATTCTCTAAATGTTTCGAACGATAGAAATTTCTTTGCCCTCGGATCGGATGCTAAAAAATATTCTTAACTAAGTACCCGATTTGGTGCTTCAAATATTCACAATGACTTCAGAGACTTTAGCGAAAATACTAGCCAATAGGAACCCGAATCGGTTCCATCCACAAGCCAGAGTGAATGGATAATCCGCTACTTAATAAAGGCTTGACGTTTTCTATGTACCTTGAGAATTTAGTAAGCAAAACGAACACATCTTTTTAAAAAGTATGTCCTCAGGTGGCAGTCGATCAAAACACAAGTAAATAGGATACGTTATCTCTGAACTTCTGGCTTCAATAAGAAAACTCCAATTTGAAAGTCTTGGTTGAGCTGGACTTAACGTTTCGGCTGATCTTACGAAATACACTAAGGTGCGACTTTTTCCTGTGACAGGATTTTGGTCTGCAGCCCAAATTGTACTAAATGAAACTCTAACTTTCTCTATGTAATGTTCTCGAAGTTGATCAGGATTCCACTAAAGGTCAAAGCTACTCTTGCCATCTAATTCTCCTAAATTCTGAATTTTCGTAATATTTTACAGTAGCTTCGCTAAACATGGTGCATTAGAGTACGAAGTGAATTCTGCAAATCGAAACATGCGTCCCCATTATGCGTCCCCCCAGGCTGCTGACTCTTAACAGCTCTCATCAACGACACTAGCTGCACCTCATTAACAATTTCTGTGTTCACCTTAAATGCAAGCGTATATATATATATATATATATATATATATATATATATATGAAACATGTGTATATATATGGAAATGTAACCAATAAACAGCTGCTTTAGCTAAACAATAAAAAGCTTTAGCCGCTTGCCGATATATTGTAGTTTTGGGACCAATGTCTAAAGGAAGCCTATATAAAAGTATAAACAAAGGAAATAATTTATGAATCTATCTCTAACTACATCTTAATAGCCGTCGCCTGCCACCCGATATTTCGATGGTTTAGGCATAAGAATCACAATGATGTTTTGATACCAGTGTTAAAAAACGTATACCTCAAAGTCTTTGCTTTGAGATACATTAGAAAAAGGGCCGAAGGATTTCCCTTCCACAAACAAGTACCCTTTTCCTTCTTCATCCTCTAATAGTGCCTATGCTATGATAGCTTAAGCTCAGCCATCGGCGCGTGATAAATCTTTCAGTACCTACTTTGATGAATAAACAATGACGAGATTAGCTAGCCCCAAAAACTTCCATGGGCCTACTGATCAGGGCCTATCGGCCGGTCGAGAGCAGTATGTGACAACAATATCACGTTCAGTACGTACGCGCTTCACGCTGAAAACAAGGTGAAAAAGGTTGCTGTCATGCTGAAATCTACGTCCCTCACTACCTCACCCAACGCGAAGCTTGGAGCTTTCATAATATCATAACGTCTGTCACTGATTTCACTCTACCTGAAATCTTTGCTATATCGAAGGCAACAACAGTAGCAGCTGCAACGGTGGTAGTGGTACGAGCTAACGATAAAGCTTTCTACAGAGATGAGGTGACTGCACAAACAGCGTTTACAAGCATTTTGTATAATAAGTATGATATTGCATAAGATGCACCTGTGAGCGTTAGTCCGTGCAAGGCTAGAGTAAGGCAAGGGTTACAAGCAAATCTGACGGACTTGACTTTGAAATTTAATAACCTTTGAAGCAATTGGGTTAAAAGGATGATTTTTAGAATTACTCTGCTTTATTTTTTGCGCATTTTCACCAGCGATCTAGCAGTTTCTAGATAGCCATATATTCGCTGCTCACGTTCCTTATGTGTAATTTCTCTCTCTGAATCTTCTCGAAGTAAATCAATAGTTGGATATGCTTGTTCAGCGGTTGTCCTTTATAGGACATGGAAAGTTAAGAAAATAAGCGAATTGAAGCCTACGTTGGATCTTTCTTTGGTGAATCCAGGAAATAATTGGAGATCTAGCGTTGGCATCAAATAGCCAAACCGCCTGCCCTCGATTACGACGTCAACGATCCATGAGTCTCATGAGGAACTCTAAAGAGCGATGCATAAAAGCCTCTATGTTTCGAGTTTTACGTTTAAGATCGCCTTCTTTAAGAAGGCACTTCATAGGACGGCCGACTCCCAGCACGAAACGAAGTGCGCCTATGCTTGAATTCGGACATAATGTTACGCTTATCAAAGCCTAATGCTATGTCAATAGGAGTATTAATATACTCTCTGGCATCCCCTGTTTTCGGCGGTTTTTCCCCTTTGGCATCGTAACGTAGACGCCCTACGTCACATAATCGTTCATTTTTAGGGTTCGAATAAGAAGCAAAGCATACCTTACGAAGGCATGCACGTTGCCTCGTGCACCTCTATCCATAGATTCGTAGAATATTGAGACCCGTAAGATACAACTAGCGCAGTACACTTGTTTGTTCCAGCCTTTACAACCTGCGGAGTCCTCAAGGGCCGGATGGGCGGCCAACTCAAATTCTTGACCTCATCCCGATTCACGCGCGAATCAGATGGAAGAGACGAACGGTACAAAGAAGCGGCGAACCGAGCGCTGCATCATGGTGATCGCTGCATTTACAAGGATAAGTTACTATTAAGATGTCCGTGTTACAAATGTGAGCTCATTCCGTACAAATAAAATCTGAATTTAATTTTTAGCATTCTACATACGTTTAGGCTAGTTGTGTTATTAAATATCCCTTTCTAAGTGAGCGGACAACACACATAGGAAACAATTGTTACTCGTTTACTTTATTAAAACTAGTAAAGCATGTTTGTTTGGGTGACAAATAATAGAAATTAAGAGGGGTAGCCTGGTTAAGCAGGCAGACTGCTTTCAACTGACAGCTTAACAAGCGACCCATCCAGCTAGTCCAACGCCGGACTAAAAAGTTTATTATTCATGTACATCGTTGCTTTTCGTGCCATATCAATTTTACCAGCTCGATTCGAAATAAATGACTCCGCTCGCTTCGGCGGCATTGCTTCTTAATTAGTTCGGGTGTGAAGAAATCTCTTTCTAACGGTATAAGCGATGGAGTCGGACTTTGGCCAGTTCGACGGCGCGAGGCAGCCATGAACGCCGGAACGCACGCATCGAGAAGACCTGTACTTGAGAGTAAAGTGAAAGAAACGGGGCGTATGCGGTTAGTAAAATGTCGTTTCACCATCGCGAAGTCAATATTTCATTCTAATGGTTAGATTCTTGCTATTGGCCTTTCAATGGACGGCTGAAGACATCTGCCGATCCTGTGCGAATGGGGTCCATTCCTATAGAGTGACACCCCCTTCGATTCAAAGAGGCCAACAGTTTATCCATAGAGAATCATACAGTATGCTACACTCTTCATTTGCGCTATAAAACACATAGAGTTGGAAAGAAGTTACAATGCACAGACTAATGTAACGTAATTTACGGTGACATATTTATAAAAGAAAGTGATGACGCCGGTCGGTTCGTGTATAAGTCTGGTAATTTGCCGTCGCAATGGATTAGCCTGAGGATTGAAAAACATCTGCAGATTATGAACACTAAAAACAATTTCAGTGCATCACTCCAGTGTTGCACCTTTCATTTGCATCGACAATAAGCACTTCCAAAGCCTAACACCATCTTTGTCCTACGCCTAGATACCATCTTCAAGAACAATAGGCTTTAACTGCCGTACACATATATGGCTTGTCCTAATCTTGTTGAGTCGAGCTTCGTATTATCGTTATTTACTATATCAGCTTCTAGCTTTGTTCACGTATTCTTTTTCAGCTTTTAGGAAATCAAAGAAGAATTGTGTTTGGAGAAAGTTAACTTTCAAACAGATAAAAATGAACAAAGTAGGCTGTGTAAAACAAGTAACATGTAGCGTGAAAAGCAATAAGTAGAATACTAGTGTTAATACAGTGAATGGGACGGAGCCGCCTATAAATCTCCCGATTGTATCAGTACTTTACTACTAAAATTATGCTACGAGTCTTATCGCTAGCAGATCATTGGGAAAAGCAGCAGGCCTCTTGTTACCATAGTTCTGTTATTGAGCAAATGTCTAGGCACAAGAGATAATCTTATGCAGATATGAATGCACAGCTGGATATAAGCAATCAACCTCTGCGTGAAGCCTATTATCCTTCTCCGCGAGTCACCTTGTACCTTGCAGCCTTAGCTTAAAAACACCTGATTGCCTCTAAAGAAATATGTGTATCAAAGCAGACGTGTATCTAAACAAAGGTCACCGGAACTAGGTTGCCCCATCGCGTGGCCCGCTCACTGTCAGTAAGGTCATATTGGAAAGCGCCTTGTATATTTTGCTGTATTAACGGTAAATATTATACCTGGGTTTTAGCTTTATGAAGATTATATAGAATACACCATTTAGGCATTTAGCTACATAAATTTTATATAACATATCACTTCTTTTATGACAATGTTGTAATACAGACGGGTTAGCAGGTTATGTTTAATGAGAACTGAGGTCTTTTCAAACTGGCCACCTTTTCGCCTCCTCAAAGAGGTAAGTTAGAGGAAAAAACCGAACGATAACAAAACACAGAAAGCGTTTCATGCAAATTTGCTATGATTACAAAATGAAGACCTCATAAAAAAGACTCTAAAAATGCTAACCCTAGATCGTTGGGTGCTACTATTCAATTAAGGGTCACATTTCCTTTTTTACGAAACCTAGCATTGTTAACAGCATCTACAAAAGAACCTACATATACGTATACCTACAGCGCAAATAATTGGAAAGCTTACCTTCACTTCTGTTGGCTAAAAATTACCTTGCTCAGGTTTCTCCCTTGTTAGACAGTAACGAATTATCTAGGTCACAAGGGCAAAGTTATGACTCTCTGGCATATTTTTGAAAACACGCTACTGTCACACAATGTTGTTTAGACGGTTTTACTGGGATAAGTTTATGTAGGCAGGGTCGCCTGTAGCAAGTAAGTGGCCAAAGCAATATGTCCAGTTTAACCTAACACTTTTTATGTTTTCACATCATATTACCGTAATTTGACAAGCTACATAGCAACAGCTGAGAAAAACGTTTCTTCTTGCTACTTTCAAGACACTACGAGGTACGAGCTAAATTACGTAGCACCAGCTATACACAAAACACAACAATTACTTTTTTGCAAAAATGATAAAACCCAATAGGGTTTGCTTGTTGTTACGATTGTAGCTCTGATACCCAATTCTCCAACTAGGAACTTCTATTTCTGACCGCTTTGTCTTTTTTCGGAATCAGTGCTGTAGGGCACTACGACTAAGATGTTGGTGATGACTGCCGACGTCATTTGTTTTAGCTGTCACTGTATTTCACGTCGTTGTTTTTATCAAAACTTGGTTATTGTTTATTTGCCCGTTCATTTCGTTCGTACGTACATACATACACAATTTTCGATGTTACGTACGTGTCGCAAGACGCGTTAATAAAAGAGGATACACGAAAGAGGTTTGAACATCTTTTGCCATTGCTTTTAATTTACGTGGCAGGTAAACCAAGCTATATTCAGCCAACGTTGCTATTGTTGGCGATCAGACTGTAGAGTATGCTGAGTACTGTTATCGTTACCGCTATAGGCATTTGTCCAAACGTAACTGCATCAGATGTGTAAAGAGACAAACAAATATGACTAACCTCAAAACACTCACAAGTGCATTGGTAAGGGACTGGAAATGAAGATAAGATAATGTTGCATCAGTAGGGCGACGCCCCTTTTTGGGCGGACGTTACAACTGTCGCAGAAGGAGTAGAGAGCTTTGTTGGCTACAGCTGGAGTAGCTGTTCCGTTTGCTCTCGCTAGGGCACGACACTCGGAAGCACTTCAGAAACGTTTGACTGCGATGATTGCAAAATGCACTATCCGATAGGCGATGCTTTTCTCCCCTACTTGCACAGTTCGAGGCTATTATGTCGATAGTACAATAACTTTAACTTGATTCAGATAGCTCACCTTTAACGGTTGATAGACCACCGCCCTAAGTTAATGCAGAAGTTGACTGAAAAGCCATTGGTAACAACACAGTGAATTATGAGTACTATTAACCGTAAATAAATATTGTCGCTCTACTAACAGCGAACCCAATGCGAGAAAAATAGGATACTAGATACTGAAAATTATCATTGTTTGATTGATTGGCTCTCATAGGTTATTCTGAGGAAACAACAACTATTTCAAGGGATTGCCCCTCATATGCCATTCGTTCGTATTCGTGTCTTTACGAACCCAGTTAAACTCTGGGCCTTTTTATTTTAATAATATATAATATAATGAAAATTTTAACTATATACGTAAACAAATACTCCCAATAAGCCCAAGAACCTGTATTGTGAAGGTGCACGTAGATACACTGTCATACGTCTTGGATTTTAGTAAGATGCTGGATGAAGACTGCCGAGCGCCATAATCTGAGCTAAGCTAAATGAAGACACGCATTAAAGAGAACAAATAAGAAAATATTTTACAGACTATTGGTTAACTAATGTCAAACGTGGTTCGATATATGCTTGAATCCACAATTTAACTTTTAAAAGGTTGGCCAAGAATACCGACGTCTTTGCCACACTGACGACCACGTTGAAACGCGTAAAGGGATGGGGTTTACCGATCACAAATGGTGTCTAACGAGAGTTCAACGTGTCTTTACATTTTGTTTCGACATTTTTATGATTAATTTCCATATCATATTTCTTTTTTCGGCAGTAAGTTCCTTATAACCTAGAGCCTAGTAAAGTACCTTGAAATACACGGCAGTTTTATTGAAGAAACGGATACAGTTTGAAAATCTTCAGTGCCTAATCCTTTTTCTAAATATAGGGCCAGTACTAGGTCTATGTGGTTCTGAGTCGATGTGTCCTACAGTTGGCCTTAATAATTTTAAAACCTGACCTATATATATATATATACCTACTACACAGCGAGTGTGGTTGTACAAAAAGCCAAACTGTAGATATGATTCCACCAAAAAAAAAAATCGATTATTCTCCGAACTGGACTGAATGTTATCACTGATTATCGATAATACGAGAGCATACTTTAGGATACATTGCTGCAATCTGATTATCAAGATTATCTTGTATCTTTTTATTGTTCCGCATATTAACCTACGCAGTCACGCAGAACGTGGACATTGGGCGACTCTGTTTGAGAAATTAGCTTGCTTGTCCTTTTTTTATTCATTCAGCATTCAGATTCAGTACCTCCCTGTCGCATTACATCCGTTACCACACTTCAGTAGTTGAGCACAAAGTCCTACTAGACAATATATTTATTTAAAAATGAGGCATCTGATTCGCAGCTTTGTGCGTTTAAATGCTTATTTTTGGCGATGACGATAAGTTCCGATGATATATTTTTCTATTAAAGTAATTACTAAACGCTAAAGAGAAATGATTATGGAGTACCCTATTTATCCATTGGTTTAAACAGTGAATATTCAAGATAAAAATAATAAGATCATAGATTTATTAATTTACTTATAAAGGCATGAAGATACTTGAAAGTAGTCCACTGTTCTATTTTAATGTTTTACTCAGAATCTTATTTGAACCAGAGCTTGTTCACAAACGAGGCATCCGAGTATGTAAAATACGACACCGTAGTGGACAGACCATAATCTGGGTCCATCTTGCCGACACATGTACCAATGATTGGGTCATACACAGCAGCAAAAGACCATTTCATCTGATTTTATTTAGGACTCGTTAACTCTAAACGAAAAGAAGTCCCTTTCATTGATCCTTTGTTCTGCCAGTTTTTCTAGCCTTGAAAAAAGCTCTTACTTAGGTTAGAAGAATTTTAAACTTCGCATTCAGTAGTGGGCTTGTCCTCCTCGCGATCGGCCTGAACGATCAAGGAACGACTTTTCAATCCGCGCGTGCATGATGTCGATCTTAAAGTTTGTAATTTAGTTCATTCTTTCTAATAGTTTAACATACACATTTTGAAGCATGTTGTTAGCTGTCGGTACGAACAAAGGATTAGTCTCCGCGCCTTACATAATTTTAGTAAGCTTTAACATTGACTTTGGATATTTTTGTTCCCATGAATGGAAGCAAAATGTAAAGTCTATAGTATTCCTTGAAACCCAAAACTACTGAGAAGTCATTAGTGATACATTCAATGCCTTTTGCTTATTAATATCAACCCCATAGGCTTAGAAATGGAAATTGGCATATATACCGTAAAAGAGCCTTGACATCGCATGTGCAAAGTTTGTCCTGAAAGTTGCCTGGACACGATGGTGTCAGCGTCTGGTTTATTTCCCTCGTTTCACCGTGTGTACATACCACAAAATATCTTTTTCTCTGTATACTGATAATTCCAACACAATGCTAAGTGTTGGAGCCGCAACAATCCGTCTTATTGGTATTATTATAATAACGAGAGGGAAAGCAAAAGATTAAGGTTATTGAACATTTGACCAAATGCGATGATCTTGAGTTTTACGGTCATCTTTGTTCCTGTTTTCAATCGCCTAATCGGCGCTGTTTTTTAGGGGAGCGATCGTGCTTCTTTTACATATTCATTCGCTGTTAAAGACACCTGAAAGGCCATCCATTTTTAAGCAAATTGAGTAACTTTAGCTTGCACTTATTTAGTTAGCAGAAAACGTGGCTGCTCCAAACAGGAAGTTAGTTACGATGAACGATAAAGCATACATTCTACCTTTCATTTAAGCAACTGGTCACTGGACATGGCGCCGGAAACCAGATAACCGCGCTTTAACTCCACGCCCGTTGAGAGATCGAACAATAAAATATGGGGTTTACCCGTAGAAACGTGTTTGAAGCTGTCTGCTATCAACAAGTTAATCTTGTTGCCTCAAGCCAATGTTATTTTAGCGATATGCAGGCCTAAGATGTAGCCATCCGAAAAGTAAGGACAGCAGGAAAATGAGTATAGAAATCAGGACTGCACGCATATACTTAACAGGATCGCGATAGCGTAGAGTGGACAAACCTCTGGCAAACAACCTAAACATAAAAATATTCACATGCTCATACGAGAACTGCTTACTAAGTGCCCAAGACTTGAGCTATATGCACCGTTAGTTAAACAAAAAAAATATTCGTATACCAGATGAACGCTGACACTAGCTAAGGAAAAGGAGTTAGAAATTGCGGTTGCAGAAAAAAAAAATACTCGAAACATTATATCTTTCTGCGAGGTTCACAAGATGATTTCTTGCTTGTATGTACAATAATTACTATAAGTGTTATCTCGGCAACTGCGCGGGCATTGCTATTTGAACAAACATGGCAGCCCCTGATCTTAGTCTGATTGAAGATTGTTCATTATAATCTTATTTAAGCATTCAGTACATCTGTGTTATGTGGCAACCTGTGGCCAGCGCATACGTGTACATGCATCGGTTTGTTTCGAAGACAACGAAAGAGCCTACTTTTTAAGGCAGAAGATGCTCAATTGTAAATATGGGATACAGGATAGTCCCAGCCACCTGCCAAATGCATCGCCTTGGTTTTTTCTTGGCGTAAGCTTCGGCGTATGGGAGTAATAAGGCGCACGCCGACACGTAATTAAAGATGACTTATTAAGCAAAAAGACTAATACAGAAACGTTTATCGAATGGCAGAAACAGAAAAAAAAATCTGCTACTGATAGAAAACACACAAGTAATTAATCACGAACGGCGTAAAATATTGAAATCCAGAATAAGGTCCAATGGTGTTACCTAATGGCCTGTTTGCAGATTTGAATAAAGTAATATCGAAAACGTGGACTGCTTCTGGAGCCTGCGCGTTTCACTGCAGTGAAAGATGCCAAAACGTGGTGCATAAAATCCAGGCTAACAGTTTATTGGGTTGGGACAGGAGCAACGCCAGTAATTTAGAATTTTAAGATGCCTTATTTCAGTGCAACAGTGCGCATTCGACTCGAGATGGATTGGTCCTTTCTAATTTATCACTATTACTCATATTGCCTTATAGTGCTAATGTAATGGGGGATGTTTGACCCACCAATCAGTAAAACAGTGATCTGCTAAACCGAACGGATCGTTTTTTGCTTCGAGGCAATTACCCCAACTCATACATTAACATAGAATATATTCAATCGTGTAGCTTTCAACCCCAAGTCAGAGTAAACTTCGTAGCAAACGTATAGTAAATAATCTGATCGCACATCTACAACCCGTTAATTTTCTTCGGCTTTTCAGAAAAACGTTTACTGAAATCTCAACGATTATTTATCAACTTATTGGTGATAAGCGTCCATTTTTAAATGCTCATCTTCCTCCTATTGTGTTAGCTATATATTCATAATTTGTACGATATTATTTCACGAACTTGCAGCATTTTCAAGTAACTGGTGTCATAACATGGAGTCATCAACAGCGTCTACGTTTGATCTTTTAATATTAGCATGTTCCGCGTATATTAGTGGCCATTAGGATTCTGTTGAACGTGTGCTACGCAATGCGACGAAAATGAGCCATTAAACTTGCATTGTCATTATCTAAGAGGGATGAGAAAGCGTTGAAAGCGTTACATTGAAAAAAAAAGTGGGTTCGTTTGGCTTGTAGCGAAATCCTTACGGAAAACATTCGAAGGAAAGATGTTTTGGATTGTATTAGGGAAAGCCGACATCCTACAAAAAACACTTCTTGCGGCTATCTTCTACGGGCGATGGTACCGTTGTTTTTCGGAAAGAGACACGACACCGACAGCAGAAAAAAAAGAATGCATCCTAAATCGGAGAAACTGTGCCAGCTACAGAAGACTATTATAGTGGGGGCCACCGGTATATCACATACCCGAGGCAGTTTCCGGCGTGTCGACGTGGGCGACTTGATCTTGGTGCTGCGGTAGCTCTATCGAGACTAAAAGTCTCGTCGATGGGCTAGCTAACTCGTTTTTCGCAAAACTCAACCACACCCCCCCCCCCCCCGCCCTGCCTCGCCCCGCCCAGCTGTCCTTCACGATAGAACTCTGCTCAGTTGTCTGGTGAATCCCTACTATTATCCTTTGTTGCAAGTGCCGCTGCTACAATTTCTCGTGTCTTATAGGCTTTATTACCGCCGTTGGTCGGCGTTCAGCTGAGCAAATAGCTTTGTAATAGTGTCGGTACACTGCTATCGAATCAGCAATTTCCTAATCCTCAACAGCTTCTTTCACATTTATAAGGATCTGTTGTGCAGGGAATTTCGTAGCATTATATATTATGCTAGATTCTTATAAAGAAAACTACTAGCAACTCGTCTTCACAATTTTGGCAAAAAAAAAAAAAATATATATATATATATATATATATATATATACGATGTACGTACATTACAGCGCATGGCTAAGTTCATTCAATGAAGTAGATAGCAAGGCCATATCATAAGCGAGATCGAAATTTTACGGTTTTTTCATTCACGGTAAATTTTTACTTGGTACACAATTTGAAAATCTCGCTGCTATGAGATAACAGTGACACAAACTAAAGCCTGATAAGGTAACTCCAAATCCTCATCAGTCATTGAAAAATCTTTACTTGTGCCTCTATACGGCATGTCGTTCAATAGAAATCGAGCCACACTTATAAACGGCGCCGTCAGGACTGTCCCGCTTTGAATGACATCTGCACGCCGTAGCTGCTTTTCGTCAATGGAAACATTAGGAAGGAATGTTAATGGCAAACAATATTAATTTCTTACGTATGCCTACATAAGGAATGCCATGCTGTTGGGCAACTTACATACCCTTCATTATACTTCTACGTTCGCCTTTGAATAACTGATTTAAACGTAAGCTATATTTCCTCCAAGCCTTTCAAGCATACCGACAACATATGGTTGAATTTGAGCAGTTCTCTCGGACATCCGCAACGGCAAATCGACGTGTTTGTGTGCGAGCTCGCATCTCAGCGTCGTCCGAATGAGAACGCTGATGGTGCCGTCTCTGCAAATATTCTGCGGCTGCAACAGGACCCCTCAAACAGGGGTTGTCGCTTCTCCTCCTTTCCTCCCTTCTATTCTGCGACTGGTTAATGGCGGTAAGTTGAAGGAGCTCCCAAGCCTCGACGGCGCCGGTTATTTACGTGTCATGCTACGGGTTCTGTTGATCCCTCTAAGAGGCCTTCTGTGTGGATATGGTTAGCATATGTTTGAGTGCCTCTGTATATCTGTGCTCCTGCGTACTCAAGTATGTAAGCCTGTTCCACGTTCTGTCTTTGCCGTACGTCGGCTTCCATTTTGGAGCGTCTCCAAATGACATTAGAAACAAAGCAGAGTGCTGAAGCGAAACAAAACTTCTGTCCCTCTTTTATGTTCTGTTTTATGTATACTATTGAAGCTTTGTTGGATTTCGTCAAGCTTTGCGCCCTTTTGCTTTTTGCTTCCCATCCAGTTCCAAAACCTATCGGAAAAAGACAGCCCCAAAACCTCAATAGGGATGACGAAATTTTTAAGCTAGCACGTACATCTCTAGGAGGTAGAGCTTCGCGTCTGTATTTGTGTCGACTTGTTGTCCTGATCCATATGCAGAGCCTCGAAATTAAGGCTCCAAAACTAAGTCACTGGGCAACGCTAAACAACGCCCGCGTGGCATAAGGGTTACACAAAAAGCTTCAAGCATAGAACGTTTGCATTCGCGGATATTTTATAACAGATGCTACCGGATACCTGCTTTAAGTTATTTAGCTTTCGAACTTTCTAATCTTCTCAAGGTGTTCCTGTTACTAACGCACATACTCTTGAAATATAGAATGCTCGACTCCATAATGGTGTATTGCCTACCTATTGCAGTGGTGCAAATTCAATTGACGCTGCTATAGGCAGGTCAAAATCACCTAAAAGTAACAGATTTAATTTATGGGCTTAAAATAGTTGACAAGATGAACATTTATTTCTTTATAACGAGAGTGCTCTATCATCATCATTATTATTATAAATTAATCCTTATACAATTGGAAAAAAAAATCCTACGTAAACGCAATTCATATATTTTTCTATCTTTGTACAGAACTTTGTCTATTTAAATTAGATATTTAATAGTTTATCACACTATTCTAGGTTCGAAATAACTGGTCGCCAGTACGTAAACTTGCTTTCGTAAAAAAAAACTCGTGTGTTTACGTCCGCTATAACAAGTTATATAGGTTCCAAAGCCTTAACAGGCCTACCTAACACTTTGACATATGGATAAAGTCTCAAGCACTGCAAGATGGTGGGTTACCTACTTCTCGATGCCATACATTTCAGGCAAGGTCGTGATAAAAAGACGCTAAGAGATGTATGTTTAAAGGAGCATTCTACGATTTGGTCTCTAGAAATGTTGGCGATTCATTCTTACGCTTGAAAACCTTGCTTTCTGGGTGAAATCGTTACAACCTATACAACTAAAGGATTACTAGGTTAGTTTAGCTGTCGAACTTATTCAATAAACTGTTCTACATTAAAAATACTAATATTTTTATTCGGAAGAAAAATAGTGTTGATACCTTAGGTTAAAGTTACAAATATTCACAGTAAACAAATTATGGCATTAGACAGTCCAGGTAACTATTAACTGAGAAATGTCGCGCTCTCCTTTCATTTTTCAAACAATACGGTTTTATGGCTAACTCTTCGAACGGCTGAATATTTGCTAACCCGTGAACAAGTCAATATTTTATTTTTATTTATAAGCATTATCTATTTATTGTTATCCTTGGTGAATCAAAAAGTATAACAAATGGTATTTGAAATATAAAAAGGCTGGCAACCTGTGCCCCGTAAGTAAATTAGGGATATGCTTTGGCGACGTCTGTTCCTGATTGATATTATATTATGCCACTTTAACTAGCCAGGCGTAAGGACCAGCACAACGGGAACCCATAAAAAGTCAGAAGAAAACAACTTTGTTTCCTTGTTATTTCGAAGCTTTACGGAGCGGCCTTTCTTGACCAGACTGAGCGGCAACCTCTGAGTGTCGAACAGCGCCGTCCCAAGCAACGTGTTACTCGAGTAACCAGCCAACTGCCCGTAACCGTATTTCTGGCTGCTAGATAAGCACATGAGCCTCTAGTAGCAGCGGTGGTTTACGAACGCGCAGATCTGACCTGCTTTAAGGTCTGCGATGCGCGACGCCACTAGCTACGTCTGCGGCGTTGGGACGGCTCTGGGTGGACATCCTTGATAAGAATTCCCTGCTTTCGACGTAACAATTTTCCAGACTAAACTATCTGCGTGCTGCCAAATCAGAGCAGAGTCTACCTGCGCTGCCTGGGACTCTAGCTGGCCTGAGAACCCTGGAGTCCGAACAACGCCGGAGCGGAAAGAGCGATCGGTGCGCGATTTAGTAATACGAATTGCGCTGATGATATACGTACACAGTGTGCTCGCATTTTCTCTCTAAGGACTTCAGATAGAAGTGACTTTTTAGCTTTAGTTATGAGGCGACTATAGTAGACGCGTACACCGCTGCCGTTGTTGATACCAGTACAAGATGCATATATCATTTCTGGATACAATCGTCCTGAAGTTTACTCGGAACATTTTTGCGTTAAACTAGCGAAACTGTTAAAATTTGACGTTTTGTTATCGCGTTTGCCCTTGCTAGGCGTGTAATTAATTGGCGTGTCGAAAGCGTATCTTTATCGTAACTGTCTTAACGAGCGTACGTATGGCACTAACGAAGCTCCAAGACGCAGTTAAAATATATGTTTCTATTTTCTGAATAAACATTTTTAGTAGACCCGGTGCTACGACGACTGGCCGCTTGACGATATTTCCAGTCATCATTGCTAACATGATTAACTATGGCTAATAATTTACATTCATAAATGTTATATATTGTATGAGGGGTTATTTCTACTAATGAACATATTGAAGGAAATTTTCCAATACTACTTTACTATTTGTTCGATTAGTGCCTTGTACAGAGTGTGTACACATCTGTTTTGACGAACCCAACAATATTCAGCGAAATATTTCACAAAATTAACTAAAAGTATTGAAAATCCATTAAAAACGCAACCTATACTCTCTACTCCAACAGGTTGCCAAACCCTGTTTCTCTTAACTCTTTTTCAGACGTATATTTCATTACTCAACAACTGGGGAACATTTACATACATACATACAGGGTGTACGGAATAAACTGGGATGTTAGCGGACATTTCGTTGTAGCGCGCATTCATTCATTCTAGAAGAAAAGTTGATTTTTCTAAAATTAATCATGGAGGAGATAGGAGGTTGGTAATATGAACTAATAGCGACTATTATTTAGTATATACTTACGTTAGTTTATGTCTATACTATAAAAAAATATTACGATAGAGTACGTGGTCGCTGAAAAGACAGAAGCAAACGGCTGTGGCAACAACAACAAAAAAGCGCAACCCGCTACGAGGACTCGACAACTAATTGACATGCTTGAAAAAAACCCATAATCTAGAAGCTAGTGGATGCTATAACTTCAGTCGTATGGTAAAGGTCAAGCACAGGCTTTCTGGAGACAATAAAATCACGGAACTTGATCGGTGTGATTTGCTGCTGAATTCGCTAAAGCGCGAAACAACACAGTCTTCGATACTTCGGTGACGGAAAAAACTAACTAACTAACTTCCGTGGTAAAACAATGGACGACTAAGTGTAATGGTAGGTTATATATGTTTTAACATTATCCGCATGATGTTATTAGAGTAATTGTGTTTATTTAGGTGTAGCGCGGCAAGCAGGATCAGTTGTGCTACAATCTATTTTAAAGCACGCGCTGAAAATTCTCGAAACGATATAGTATAACTAAATCTCAAAAAGCGTTCTTTTCCCACCTGGTCTAACTTTCTGTCCAAGTGGTCGCATGGATGGTCAGCCAGCGAGTACGTAACCTCAGTGCGTTGTACCTTCAAATATCTGTCATTCAGATTGATACCCCTCATTTATAAACCCTTTCTCAACTACTCTATTCGTGGCTTGTTAAGGTGACTTTCACTCAGAGAGAACTATAGGAAATGTTCCCGCGATGCCGCCCAACAATATGCCCAGGATAGTTAGGGCCATTTACTTCTAAAGTTCGAATTTGCGAGTAAACACCTTTGTGACGTGCTACAAATTAGCGTTATGATGGAAATCAATGCAGACGCAAACGGGAAACGCAAAAAATTAGCGATCTACAAAACGAGTATCTAATAAGTTCGAAAAAATACAACCTGGCAGCTAAAGACTACAATATTAGTCCTCTTCCGCGGATTTATATTCGATCAGCGCCAATAACACTACGCTTTTTACCCGTAGCATACTTTATATAGTTCTGCTGTACCACCGTCTGCACCAAACTAAGGAGGGCAAAAGGTTTCAGTGGTCATAAAAACTTTGCCGTTGCCTGCGAAATCGTCATGGTCATGAAATTTCAACAGGTGATATATTTGGCCCCTTTGATGTTCGCATGCCGAGAAAGGTTTAAAAAAAAAACAAGCTGACAGTTGAACAGAAAATTCATTTATACATTTCTACAAGCTGAGGATGTTTTCTAACAGAGACTTGTGAGAAATAACGGGTCATGAAGCTGTAGTGGGTAGAGCGAGTAGTACAATGGTAAATTTCGAAGATCACTTCGTGTATGGATCGAATATCTAAACGTTAGTATAGTTAGGCAATGACTTTTAAGGCTATATTTTAGTTTAAGATTGCCGTCGTCGGAGGCGTTCTTGCCATTCATACAGGGTACACATACAATTTTAACTAGTCCAAAGAGTATTACAATTAATTTTGACCACCGTAATATCGCCACCTTCACTACTTCACTAAGTCTTCGTCGTTTAGATTAAACATGGAAACGGTAGAGTCTTACGACCCAACGGTAATTACTTAGCACGAACCGGAATTCTCTAATTGTCAACACGTGTATTTTGTATCTATGTATAGATAAGCGTTTAGTTTCTGCGAAACCGATCTTTACCGCTTAGCTAATGTGTACTTAACCAAAGAGGGACTCGTATAATGGAAAGATTGATTGTATTTAGCTAATTGGCTTACGCATCATAGTCTTATCGACACAACTGCCCTGTATAGTAAGCTACCTACCTTGTTAACTGGCTACGGCTATTCTAATTATATTCAATATAATTCTGTTTCGGGTCACAGGTCCATTCCTCGATTATGCTAAATTGCTACCCATTGCGCTAAGTAACGGACGATTCATAACGGCCAAACGCAACGGACAAGCAATCCATCAATATTTGAGGGGTATTGATTGCTGGTATTGAAGTGGTATCCCTCGACTGTTGGAAGTTGACATGCTAATTAATCTAACTTGTCAAAGTTTGCTCTTCACTTACCAGAAAACAACTCATACCAAGGAAGTCTCGCCTGTTTTCCGCTAAACGTAGACACTAAATATAAAGCGGTACATTCATGCTAATAGCTACGGCCGTGTTGGGAGTTCTGGCAATGGCAGGTCAAGCGGAAATAGTGTAAAAAAGGAAACTCACTTCTGAACAGCAGAATTGTGTTTGTATAGACTCGTTAGATCTTAGAAAACCTGTAGCAGCTGAATGCCCCAGTGCTTCTAAGCACTGGCATACCTCTATAACCAATTTCGTTGATCAATTTTAGGAAGCAACGTAACTATTGTGATCGATTGTATTATAGGATAGCATGTGGCGCATACACGAAGTACCAGGTAAACGCACTGCGAAGTTTCCTCTAATTAGCAGAATGGCAGACCGCACTGTATTTCATCATCGATAATTGCTCGGGCACAACAATGGCGTCTGAAGGATAGATAATCCTTATCGAAGTTTCCGGAAGCGATCGATGATGCATTCTTACAAAACCTAAAGGTGAAAAATGAGAGCTTACATTGGGCCTTCTGAGTCAACCCGCCGTGACCGTGTTAGTGGTCACGGCCTAAACATTTATGTGTGAAGGATCTGTGATGTTTAAATAGCGTCGTTTCAAACTCGTCAGCATGATCCGTCCTTCACATGCGTCGCTGCCACTTATAGGCGGGTTATTTTTGAATCTCCCAATAAGTGCAACGTGTTACGAGAAACATCAGTCGCGAGTCGGTTTTTTAAAAGTAACAAGCATAAATCGCCTCTGAAGGCTCATCAAAAAGCAGTTAGCGGCCGATGTGAAGTGAAAACACACACAGCCCATAATGTGAAGGACAATAAGTGCAGTCAAGGGTCCCACGGGAGCCCTACCGACGACGATCAAGCCATCAACTATGAAAGTCTCCGAAATGCAAACGCGATGGTTAACGGCGCACGGATCGCACCAAGGTCTCTTTTACAAAGCAAATCTTTAAACAGCGCATTCTAACAGCGTTAGTAGTATGACTTCAGCAGGAAGTCAAAAATACACCAAAAAAACGCGATACAGGAATTGATACAAAATTTATCCCGAAAGCATATATAAAAATAAGTACCTTAAAGCCGATTATAGATACTGAGTGCAATTTGTCTTAAAAAGGGTACAACTATATAATTGAGGTTACCGGCGCTAAACAAGATTTGCATCATTTATCATGATGTTATCGATCCTAATATAATCCACGGAATTGTGCTCTAAAATTTGATTCAACCTGCTCTTGATCTATAGGCCGTCAAGTGAATCCAACGAGATAAACCAAGAATACGACGAGCCTTTAACACTTTTGTCAAACGATACGACGAAGCTACGCTCGCTGCAGGTGCAATACATGTATTTTTTCCTTAAAAGCAGTTTTTTTTTTACGCGAGCGGACGTTGACTCTGTCAAAATTCGCAAATAATCTTGTGCTTTAGTAGTAAGAATAGCAAGTGACATATAATAACATCAGCCTTTGCTAGTCAGAAGGGAAAACCTCAAAGTGGCCCCTCTAATAAATTAGAAAAATTATTTTTACATCTGTTAGTGCTAGACTGTCACTACAATGCAGATTTACCACTTACCCTCGAAATTCAAGTCAGACACCCTTCTTTATACGTAACTATAGCTTATCACATTTTCTATTCATGGATCGCCAACCTATGTACACCCTGTGTGCATTAGGTGAGAGAAGTTAAAAAAGCTTTACAAATTCGACTGGAAGGTTGGAAAACTCAGAGGTCAGACAAAGGCTGAATATAAAAGGAGCCAAGAAGAAACATCACTGGCTGGATGTCCCTTAAGACTATGGAGAAGGGCGCATTTGCTCAGCCTTCGGTTCCGCTTTTTCCGTGTCTCAACCCAATTTTTCGGCACGCTTCTGAAGTAATGGTTTTCATCGAGTATTCCCATTTGCCGGCCTTACGCCTCTTTATCGTTATTTGTCTGACTTTTCGCCTCCTGTTCCATTTATTAATGATCGAAATCAAAACTTCCTAATACTATCCACTGTCCCATTGGTCCTGTTACTTCCAGCCAGTGGTGATTTGGTATCGGCCTCCAAATGTGAAGTGATACTTCACTCGTTTATTCTAAATGATCTAATCGTGTAAAAAGAAAGGGAACTGTCTATTTCAGTGCTTAATGTGTTGATTTACGCTTGTGAAAAATCGTACATTCTGTAAAAAAAATCACCACTTGAAAATGTATCGAAACTTTTTTGCATCACTGTAGTAGAACTAGCTTCGTTCGTACCTGTGTCTCAAATCATATATTTTGTTACAAAGACCAATTTTCATATGTCCGATTTCTGCATTTAAAAGGAGATCCGATAAGGCCGATCAGACTAGGTCGATATGGACAAGAAATGTACGATTTCTTTTCAAGGAAACTGGAAGGCCAGCGTTTTATGGCCTTTTCGGCAGCGAACGTTCGGCGTCGATTATTTTGACCACAAAATGAAGCGAATCAAAAGAAGCAAAGAACGCAGACTCGATCATGTCAATGAAAGCCTGTCGGTGGAACGCGTACAATTAAACTTAGCTATGCGATGGTGCCTACTTATTGTGCAGGAAATTGACCTGCAATGGCCGTCAGAAAAACGACATCATAATCATTACTATTAAGCGGGTATATGTTCGTATTATATTATATTATATTCGCTCAGTCATGATGGGAAATTTAGACTTAGCTAGTGCTTCTTACCATAGTAGAATATATACACAAAAAATACTTTATTTTAGTGCTGTCTAATATTATCTAATTATGTTCACAGTGAAGTATCTTCATTTCCTTTACTGCAAACTGCTAATCTAGAACACTTCTCTTCAAAAAAAAAAAAAATAATAAATAAAATTCTCGCGAAAATTCCAACTTGCAAAAAATGCTAGCAACGATATTTTATATAAAATACTATAATATGACCGTGAACTCTAACTGTTTCGCTCTATATATAACATGTTGAGACTGTGTCTACATTTACATGACCCAGATCAAGTGAACACATGGTTTCGCTCCATATCCGTAGAGCACGACTTATATAACGTTGAAGCGAAAAGTAGTCTGGGTAGAAAGGGCCGCGGTTAGGTACGAGTGCTAGTCACCGTAGGCCAGTTATACCGACCGGGCATGTATCACTTGGCTTTATAGCGTGGCTGCAATCTGTTAGCAGTAGCAGTACATATCTACCCTGGGCTGGGGAAATTGCAGCGTCTCGAACGCCGGAGGGCGTGCAACAAAGTCTTTCGAGAAATGATGGACAACTTTTACTTTCTGTCAAAATCATTCTTCGGAATAGGGCAATGCGATGCACACCGGTTGTTACCTACAAGAGAACTGCTAAAACGACGACCTCCCCTTACTCTTCAGGTCCCATAAGCGGCAGTCACAAGTTTAGTGGGAGATAGATATAACAAAAAGCGTAAACAAGGGTACAGGGACGAATTACAGGATTGCTTAGCAACAGCTCTGAAATCAGACTTATATATTAGGGAATAGTTCTGCAGTAATAGACAACCTCGCATTTGGAATGGAAGGACTTCGATTTCGGTAGAAAAAGAAGAGTTATGACTTAAATTTATGAAATTCACTTCTTAGTAATGATATGTATTGATACTACTGTTAAGTTGACAAGTTGTTTTCTGTAAGACCGAAGAAATGTATCCCGTCTGATTTAAACTGAGCTAGTTGACATCAGAAATATGATTTCCTTCAATTGATGATGTTAAATAAGTTACCGCACCATTAATAAATATGGCGTTCGAAAACCCTACTGTATTTTTTTTACAACAAAAGTAAACGTTCAGCAGGGATAGAAATCCATAGGGACGTGTTACTTCCTGAGCATTCCGAAAGATGTCTATTTGAACATTTTATTTTTTGGGTGCTTTTTCGAACACCCCGTACGATATTTGCTGAAATACAAAATGATCACAGTTACGTTAATTCTATTATCACTAGGTGATATAATCTGTTTGCCGTGATCAACTGGGTGATCGTTTTTCAGTTCTAAAATTTTCTTATTATATGCGGTAAAATCCGAGCCTTAACACCTTGGATGAATATATCTGCATCGCAAGAAGGCTGTAGGGTGCACGCATATACTGCCCCTGACGTTAAGTGGGCACCGTAAATGCAATTCCTAATGAGACACGCAATCACAAAGAGATCTGAGAGCGAGCGTTCCCGTCTCGCCGATCCGTTTCAATTTTCTCGCTCAAGTGTCACTCAAGTAATATATAGGTCATAGTATAATGTTGTGCTTAGAGGGTGCGTTTCATGGATACACATTTTCATACATAAGCACGCACACATTCCCGCACGCACATGCATAGTTCTATTGTTTCATGCTCCCACTTATCGTATTAATGGTTACCTCTTACCCATGCGTCTGTTTGGTATTTTAGTACGCATATTAAAATATGATGCAGTAAGAAATCGTTTAGTGGAAAGAGCTTTTCCCAGCACCCATATATGGCTCACTACTAATCTTTTTTTTTAAAGATTTAAACTGGCTTTTTGGAGAGCCGCCTTAGTTTGAATAATTTTAGAAGAAAGACCAATATAGTGTTCTGAGATACGATAACGTTGAGCTGTAAAAGTAGTTATGAGCTTCCCAGCACTCGTCCTAAACTCGAGAATCATTCGAATGCATCTCTTGCGAGCTTTTTCGCCTACATGTGTGCTCGTACTCTGACTGAACTTTCACGGCTCTGAGAATCTACAAAATGTACAGCTTCCGAATCGGACCGAAATGACTCATTAAACCTTACTATGTACTGTGATGTACACAATCGAAAAGTGGAGCTAGGCTTGACTTTTCCGACAAGTCGAGAACGATAGGTTGGAAGCAAGAACTGGAAAAAAAACATAACGCATGGTCTCTGAACTGATCGTTTTCTTCCGACAGTCATTTGCCTAGAGTCCAAACAAAGCACTCGACCTTCCCAACAATTTCTTATAATCCCTTGGAGAAAAAGCAAATGAAATTTCGACACTACTTGTCGAAGATCATTACAGATCTAATCCAGTTAAGTAAAGAGCTTTTAGTCACGAATATAGTTCTAATAAGTAACTTCGCATGTGCGTCCATTTTTAACAAAAAGCCTTTACAACACTTGAGGCAGCTAATGGCAAAAGTCGTAATCCCACCTCGACAATTGCTTTCGGTCGGCCTCATCAAGAATTCACCTTTGTCAAGGCAAGAGCTTGTAAAATAACTTGCCACTCACATTTTTATGCTTGGAAACAAAGACATACCTATAAAGCTTAAACAGCAAGGGGTGAAAAGGGAGAAGGAGATGTCACAAGAGCAAGCCATTCGGATGGACCGACTACGAAGCGCTTCCACCGTAAAAGGGCCTAATTTACCTATGGCTTAAGCAGGCCATAAGTACGTAGTCTACAATCACATGTCCTCGCCCGCAACATTCAACACCGCAACGGCCATTAATTGGTATACAACTTCTGCAGAATATAGAAGTAAACGACTGTCCAGCCTGATTACGGGGGCAAGGCAGACTGGCTCCGCCGTTAATAGACGTACATAGTTGTCGCAGACTGATAATACCGAAGAGAAATTTAGGTACATTCTTGGTATATGCGCAATTTTAAAATATTTAGAGGGACTCATGATGGTAAACAAATGCTTGTTGGCGGCTAGCCACTTTATTCTAGTTATGAAAACATAATCTAGGGGAGTAGCTTGACCACCCGACGCGTAGGTATCTACAGTAACTATGTGAATGTAAAATATGCTGGACAGTACTAAATCATTAGGGCAGGCAAATCTTAAAACGTACGAGACCATTGCGAATGTACAAGATGTTACTCCGTTAGGAGAGAAACCTGATGTATCTTTGGTTCTTGAGAAGCCTTTATTTAACCGGTTAACTTTTTTTATGGGAAATAACACCTAGGGGTAAGTGTGACAATATAAGCAGCATAAAATATCGGATGATGATGAATAAAAATTACATTTTTAATACGCAAAAATCACAGTTCTCATCCTTCAGAGTTTATACAGTAGAATGCGGCTATCTACAATAGGGGCCTGCATTTGTAGTTCCTGCAGATCTAGCCCGCGATGCGATAGACACCCTTCGTAGTTTTTTTAATCTTTCTAAATCTCATTAAGGAACAAGTGCGACTTGAATGTACGAATCTCTGGCGAGTATTATACAGGATAAATCAATGTTGACCATTTACTTTGTTATTTATACGACGAAGCAGAATGCGCTTCACAACCATAACGTCAAGCAACAGAGTCGATATAATTAAAAAATAATAATAATAATAATTTACCATATTTCGCAAAAAACTACAATGTCAAAGCAAACTAACTAAAGTAATGTTATTTGGGTATAACTGGCACCAAATTAACTAAAAGATTCAACTTCTGCCATATCTAGCTATATGTTGATGACTCCAGTGGCCGATTGTCACTTGAAAATCTAGCAATGTCAATTTTTAAGGTCACTTTTGGGGTAGATTTTTGGGGGGTTCATTAGTTACCGTATAGGTATGAAAGCCGCGAGTGTTCGGCTTCAGAGTTCAGACGCAGTAACTTCGCTAACGGCATAAATAATGAACTGTAAAGAGTATTATATAGATGCAGTATAAGCATCACTGGCAATGCAAACTTCAAGCTAAATTATCTGATAATAATTTAGTATGTCTAATATAGTTTTCAGATTTCTGGCTCATAAACATTTTCAGCACTACAATGCTATATTTTGAATTACGATCACCTTTTTGAGAAGGCTTTTCGGCATTATTTTAACGGCGTTTTTTTTTTTTTTTATATCTAGCAATATTCCTTGAAGATTGGAAATATTCTTGTGCATAAATGCTTTTACAATAAAAACCCACGGCGCTAGAGCAAAGGCCAAGTCACAAATATAATTTCAGTAATGTTTCCTTCTTATCAGATACCTCACCGGCTTCCAACTGATACCGACGCGAGGCAAAAAAAAAAACGTTGAATACTCGGACGTACGTCCAATTCTATCCCAGAATAATGGAACTGATATAGGAAAAACGATGTCGCGTCGCCAGTAACAGGATGCTAAGCGGTTCCTATAAATTACGCATGGCTTTTCTCATCAATAGGTCGCGTTTCGCAGTAAGGCTCTCTGCACTACTAATATACATAGCTATGCAGCGTCAATACAATTATCGGTCTCTGTGTAGTTGTCGTTCGTATATATATTTAATGTAATATATATTTTTTCTACTGTGCTAATATTCATTGAACGAGGCTGGGAGGGTTTCCGCTCGACTCGTTAAGCAGATAGCCGTTACCTAGAACAACCTAGTTTACTGAAGAGCTACCGGAACCTGTTAGAAGATTCAAATTGGTTCAGGCCTAATTGCTGAATCTTACGGTTTCCATGAAAGCACCAAGATGTGGTGTCTACTGTGTATATTGGTCCGTAGAATATTCTCTACAAACGAGGCACCTACAAAGGGGAACCGCGAAAGAACCACAGGGGATGGTTGGAGACTAACTCCATTATATAGAGTGGTGGTCCTATCTGATATGATAGGGCACATCGATTTTAATTATTGTGCGAGCTTACTCTGGTTTCTAAGACAGCCGACTTTTAGTCGCGTATAGCCATTTATCATACATACGGACGTACTTATCCGTAGTAACTAATCCATTAATATACTTATAATTACGGCACCTAGACAATTAGTCTTCATTATGTACGCGTGCCAAATAATCCTTCAGAAGGAAAGTTTCACTGATTATCGGTTGTTCAATGATATTCCTTGAGTTTTGTCCTCGTCAAGCTCTTGGTCTTTTCAACATTTTATTGAAATCTAATATTCGTTCAATTTAATCTAAAGTTAGCCCGTAGATTGGTCATAAAATTACTAGTTCAAGATAAACGCTATTCGCTTAGTAAACTGTCGTTTGATCTGAACTGAGGATATTAACAAGCTTAGCCGAGCATCTTTCACCTTCCGTATCGCCAGATAATCAAACCGTTTAAGCTGGGCATCTCTCGAACGATATACGTTTATCTAGCCTCATCAAAGTGCCCTTGATATTCTACCGTATTTTGTAAACAGGAAGATAATTTCTTGTACCGTTATATGTCTATCTGTTTGGGGACTCTAGTTGATTCGTCCTGGCCCACGACGATCTCTATAGATTAATTGAAAATTTATCTCTGTTTATATTCGAGCCAGACTGACGAAAACTTAATCAGCATATTGAATAATAATGCCTACTAGTGTTATAAAAATGCGCAGGCAGGTTCTTTATCCAATTATCCATAGGTTCAATACAGATGCGCATACTTGCAGTTACAAGGAAGTAAAATATTTGCAAAGTTAAACCTAATGTCAACCTATTATGGCTAATAGCCAATCATTAACCCAACATAGATACTACCTATTTAAGATATGAATATTTATATACGTATTATAATGATGTAACGTAACCCCCCTTTTGCCCACGTTAGGACGGATTGGCCTGAGCCGCACAGAGTTGCATTCAACTGCACGCACGCGCATACAGCAAAGCTCACCTGAATGGGAACGTTTGGATATTATAGGTCCCGCGCGTTGTGGGATCTTGCTGTGGATGGCAGTATAAGCGAAATTCTGCCACGGAAATTCGTAGGATGACAGGACTGCTTTGACTGACCGGAAACAGATTCCCTTGAGGAGCCTCTCGATTTTAGGCGGGTCCGCCCGACCTTCTGATTTGAAACTGGGTTGTAGCGTTCGGGCAATGAAGCCAGGCTGGGTATAGGTACCGTAAAAATCCATATTTTGTCGTATAGAATAAAAGCATTATACAGCAGGGCGTCTTCCAGTCGTAAAGGAGCGCGTGGCGTTTGAAGCACAAAGGTTTGACGGAACTTTCCGGAAAGCAGATTTCTGCCCCGCTTGGGCAGATGGAGTGTCAACAATATTATTACTATTAAAATTACGTATGCTGTTCCTGTTCACCACGCAGCCGTATTAAAGGACTCAAAGTTGACGCCCATCGTTGGTAAACTCGCTCTTGCCTTACTTAATTACGCCTCTCTATATTAGGCAATCAGCTATAATCGTAACATAACTGTGTACGGAATTTCCAAATTGGCTCCTCTCTCTTTCGAGCCCGCCATCTCCGTTCGACATTCCATCAGACGGCTAGCTCCCATCAAGCAGAATTTGTTTATATCCAGGGTCGAAGCTGGAACGCAACGTGTCCCTAAACTTAGCATGCAAATATGTTACGCGTTAAACTTTCACGGGGCTACTACCTAAGTTGAACTAATTTAACGGATAACGCAGAAGAACAAAACATATTTAAAATAAGTCAATCATCTAGTGTATTTATATCTCACTTAGCTTAACCCTGTGTTTAGCATCGTTATACTGTAAATATATAGGTTCAATAGTCCTGCTTCAAAAATGATTCATGCAAGTCTTTGATGCCTCCTAAATAGATGTACGCTGTTAATTATACGATAGTCTAAATGTAACAGCACAACAGTCTTGCCTCGAAGATCTAATGTATACTCGTATCCCGCTACTCACAATGTACCTTGCTTGTATGAAAGGCCGAGCACACCAGGCGTCTACAGCACATGAAATAACGCGTGTCAGAATGGAAAAACCTAGCTACGTTATTGGCAGGACGCATCGTATGCTTTCAATAATATGCAATTTCACCGTGATGGAAGTTATACATTTACGGTATTGCTGAAACCTATAAGTTAATAATTACAGCCTATTCATCGAACTAGACATTTTAATACATTGAGATCAAAATGAATTAATGTTTTGAACTGACTCAGAAACGATACATATTGGCAGCTTAAACTATTGCAGAGAATATATGATTATAGTGGATGCCTGCAGAACTCCAAGTTGAATTTAGGGTTCTGTACGACTCTTTTTAATCCGACTATCTTTGCACCATTTTCGTAGTTAGATCTTTTCAAGGAGGAAGCGTAATTCACCGCCGTGCACGGAAGCACCACACGTCTCGTCATACCTCTGTCGATGAAATCCACGTCTCGGAATAGCGCATGACAGCTTCAAATAGACGCATGCAAGGGAAAGAATGTTCTCAACACACAACGCAGCTTGGTCACATAGCGCCCCGTATAGTGCAGCTTTAATTATTACAGGTGAGGTTGTCAAATCGTTACTTCAGTACTTCAGTCATCATCGTCTGAGTTGATAGTAGCTGTTCACGACCAAGTCTTTGTCAGCCATTTCTATTCATCGAGATACTCCATAAAGAAATATCGATGCACTCTTTGTTTGTCATGCGAGCCCCTATACAAAATACCTAGTTGCCCGCGATTAGCTCGAACTACTGATGGGGCAAAGGTTTGAGATAAACGTGCAGAAAGGGCCCGACAGTTAGTTTGCTTAAATTCAAGGGGTGCTTTTATCTAAAGAACGTAAGTGGACCATTATATTGAAGCACTATAAAGAACATATCTAATAACGGATCTCAATGTTTTTCGATGGCGAAATTTTCTCTGAGACAACTAAACAGGGCACTGGGGCTCAAGGTTATGGGAAGGTGATGGTCTGAGCTTCCATGCAGCATTTGGTAGTGGTGTTGGGTGAAGGTAAAGATATTTTCTACGATGCCAGAGATGCAATAACGTCGCCGTGTTCAGCTACTAGAGCAATGGTCATTGACGCGAGAACTTTGGATGGGTGTGTATTTGCATCAAATACGTTAATGACCTTCGATCAAACTTTATTACCACTTCTCGCCGCGTACGTTTTGCTTGCGGCCATAGAAAAAGACTCAAGGCAGAGCTGATATTGAATATTTTTAGCTCCTCTGATCGTCCAACGAAATTATTGGAAGCCAACCGTGTTTAAGGCAAATTATGCAAAAAAATCGCACAAGATAAATGGTTCACTTCTGACTTCAGCACAGATATGACTCAGTTAGGGTATAATTCGATCGACTTCAGTATTGGTTAAGTTTGTTTTCCGTACCATATCTTTTAACGAAATTGCTATGTATAACGTATAAATGCGAAATTTTGGCTACCATAGGCGATAAAGTCGATCTAGTAGATCTAGATTCCCTCGAGTTGAACGCTGCTATTTATGTTGATATTTAGCCTAGCTGACTGTTTAGCGGATTAAGTAGCTCCCTTCGCCTATACGGTTCATAAGTAGTTTTCTTTGAAGTACTGGTATAGATCAGTGTGATATTCCTACCATGCATCGTACATTCACTATATACGTAGAGGAAGTACTACAGATATATCGCTCGTACGGTACGTCAATGTAAATGGCTTCGTTTACGTAATCGCCGATCGGCCAATACCGATAAAGAGTTTAGTATCATTGATTGACGCATTGTTTGAGATTCATAGCTGCTAGGAACGCCATTTTCCTACAGAGTCAGCCATGATACGAGACGTCATCAATTCGATATTCAGGTAGAGTCTTCCAATTGTTACTCCTTAGGCAGTTGCAAATCGTTTTTAAATAAACTCAAGCCCCTTCTAACTTACCCTCCATGCAATGTACCATCGAAATTCTTACGTAATGATCTATTTAATAGTGACATTTCTACACTTCTCTGTTAGAGTAGTTTATTCAGCTTTACCCAAGTTAGCTCGATACAATCTGTAATATTTAGAAACATTCAACCGACGATCAATAAGTAGTAAATATTACTACCTATCCTACAAGATGACCGCAACAAATAATACGACGTCTATTCATAGTAAATGTTACCACTTCTGACTTTGATTTTCGATATTTTTGTCACCCTATCAATGCGAGCACTGTATAAATTAAAAATCGTCGCTTACAAGACCCCGAGGTCATTGCGTATATCAAGATACGTATAATAATAGCTTCGTTATTTCCGCTCCATACTTTACATTGGTGTGTGCTTAATAATTCAGGCTTGTGGGTACTTCTAAGGGGCTTCGATGACCGAACATGAGATGCTTCTAACTAATGATCAAGTTCGATTTATACCTTGTTGAATCAGCTCTAGCTTCAATAACAATACAAATTAGCATACGGGACGGTATACGTACAGACGTTCGTTACGCGGCCGTTTTGGAATAGATTTGACGCATACATCAGCCGGTATGACCTATCTAGATGGTAGAAATAATAGATTATATTGTTTCTGGTTATTTGTAATCTGCTTTTTTACTATAACTAAGTAAATTATTTAGCTTTTATTTTAGTTTGGATTTTTCCGTTGGCTTCAATTTAGCCTTCGTAAGACACTCGTATTAACCACGATTGTACCGAAAAAAAAACAATTTTTATTTTCGTAGCTGCATAATTACAGTGTAGTCAGAATATCTTCCCCCTTAGAATGAACGTATTGCTTTATTTTTGTGCACTTTATTACGTAAAATCATGAATTATCACTAGGTCACGAAAAATCAAACGATGACGACTGCTTAGGTAACCAATTTTGAAACATCGTCAATACATTTATTATGTTACCGTACATAGAAAATATGTTCAGTACCAGATAGGATTTCCGAGAGGAAGCCTACGATGGCCTTGAAGGCGAACTATTTGTTTACATTCTAATGTTCCCTATGCTGGCCATTTTAAACCTAGCAACTATTGAAATTTCTCATTGCGGCAAGTTGCGTTGAAGTCTCCTCAAGGGATGAAGGTGCAAAAAAAATACGGCCGTCGTTACTTTATAGAAAACTAGTTTCCTCCCCGCCATTCCAAAAGAGAACTTTCTGAGTTCAATCATCATTCACATACAGTGTATGGACGAACGTATATGAGTTTCTTTTCGGTATGAGATACTATGAGGCGACCCACATCACAGAAGACCAGGAGGCTTTGCACTATAGCGCAAAACGAACACAAAAGCCACGTCCTAATCAACTACCCGCAATGAATGCAGCCAATGATGAATGCTAGAAGTTCCGTTCAGGAATCATAACTAAGAAGAACTGGCCACTTATAACAACCCACCAATATTATGTCAGTTACTACAAGATATCTATATAAAGATTTTCGAAAAATAGCGCACACTATATTACAGCCGACGGCAAATGTAGGTTGACAAAAATAAATCCAAATTTTTTTAACGGCCGAATATTTTCTCAAGCTGTGTATTTACATATTATCCTATTATAAGTCTGCTTTGCTTGAAGATATAGTATATGCAACGACGCACTCCAGTTAACAAATAAATAAGAACTATATGATTGGATAAATCGTAAATATTCACTCATGGCTATTGTATTGCAGTACTGTTATTGCCATCTCTTTAACGATAAAACGTTAGGGCGATACGATTTCCAATATGGTGGAGAAATACATAAAAAATCATATTCAACCCTATGTAAATAGAGAGCAACATTATACCATTTGTTTGAGACATGTGTCAAAAGCAATCCCAGAAATTGGGTTTCGTATATTATTGTGGATAAGTAATCTATATGAATCGCTTCCTATTCAACGTATAGCAGGCCTAAATTTTGGGTCGAATCTATACATCTTGCTTTAGGCCAAGGGATGCGTTTACAGTAACGCCCATACACTGAAATAATTGCTTATCTCAGATGCAAGCAGAAATCGGCAAATACTTGATAAAGCTGCTTATACATCAAATGTTTAGCGAGGGATACATTAGTTCATATTTTTATTGAACTGAAATATAAACTTTTTTTTTAAGCTGAAGTCTACTCGTGAAGTGTACCTTCTATATGCTAACCACAAAGTCTGAAACTACGACTGATAAAAAAAAAAAGGTCAAATATTGAAAATATGATCATTTCAAAATCCATTTGTCGAAACCTCGCCCAGGATTTTTATCGAGCCTGGCATGTAGGGCCGAGAGATAGCACGAAACACATCTACGGCGGATCAATAGAAAAAAAAAAAGATAAAAAGCTTCATTTTTATTGAAGCTTTATTCCAGTCCTGTCTCAATGACCTCCGATGTCAAACTGCTAAATATAATGCGAATGGTATCGTTTATGAAAGTCTACGCAATGGCTATGTTCGGTAAGCCTAACAAAAAATAATAGAACTAACGTACTAGAATTATACATAACGTAAATTGACCGGGGATTCTCCGTCGTCTCTTAACAATTTGTTCTTAGTATTTCTACGAAGCTCCATCTTAATCGAGTAAGATTTATGAATATGTATTCTACTATGCGATCTGCCTTGTTCTCTCATAGACTACAGAAGTTAGTTATAGAATACACCTGTTTCCTTTAGAATCAATAGTAAGAACATCGGTCATAATAAAAAAAAAAAAAAAAAAAAAAAAGGAAAACTGGTCCGTTGTATACGATGGTCATTTGCATGTTGCATACTACGGGTTATGGCTGAGCCTAGTTCTGTTCAGATATTTCAACATTGTTTTTGTAGAAGACTAAGCATGGCCTCGTTTGCGAGCTCCCTCAGGGATAGCCTCAAGCAGTGTAAGCACATTTCGCATTAAGTTGTTCGAAGTTCGAGAGCGTCAGGTTGTGCTTGCGTTTTGTGCTAGCTCATTGCAGATAATTTCTACGAAAATAAACACGAACACAAGTGCACTAACGAAGACGGCACGTGTCTCTTTTCCAAGGCGAAGCTAAGAGTTAGAAGGAAGTGTGCGTTATCAGAAACTCTGTCCGAGGAAATTATTCACAGACCGTCTACCATAGTTGGATTACTTCGACACAGTCTCTGCCGATATGTTTGGCGTTACGCTCATCTGGAATTACCGAGATATCGTCGTTTTCGTCAGTTTGAAACACTGGCGACGTCTGTAACCGATTTCGCTACCCTCTGTCTTTTTTGGCAGGTCTCGAGGAAACAGATGTCAGTGAGCCTTTAATGCGCCTATACACCATTTTAAAAATGGTATGTGCACGCTAATGAAAAAAAAAACTGTGTTTCATAATAATAGACTGGAAGGAAGCGTGCCGCTACGCAAAGTCTGAATACTCACGGGTCGCTAGTTTCAATGAATGTCTTCGAGCGAAGTAAGGAGTGTGATTTCTTTTTTTCGTAAAAAAGATACGGACGTTCATGCTGTAACAGAAAAGAAGGTCGACAACTATTTGGCCAGGTTCTCAGAGATGGTGTCGAAAGGTCAATTTCGGACCTAAACCGATGTCGGCATCACACAGCCCCGACATCGATTTAGCCAATGTCTGCGCCTGGAGCACATTTATCACACTGGAAAAATCTTACATGAAAATATGTTGGGATTCGTGGCACAGTTCTTGTAATACCTTCAAAAAGCACCAAGACACATACATATATCGGCGCGAGAAACCGCATACCTTTGTAATGTTGTCCTTTTGTTTGAAATTACAATTATCTTTAGCCTTATGGAGATAGCTTTAGAATGTTACCTACTTAATCTTCTTTTATACGGTGGCGTCGAGCTAGGTTCTTCTGGAAGCTCTGCACACTGCTCATTATTTCCGCTAGCATAATCGACATCTTTTCCAGTAACCATATGCGGACGTACTTTTTCTACAGCTGAAAATTTCAAAATAAGCACATATATATCCATGTGTGTGATGCGTGCCATTAAGCATTTCGGGTAGAAAGAAAAGAAACAAATGAAACAGTTATTCTATGTTGTGAGTTGTAACTAATAACAGCACACATGCACATCTATTGTAACGTTGTTGTGTATACGGGCAAAAGAATCAAGGTAACACTTCATCAACACGAACAGGTAGGCAGGGGGTAAACTAACTTAACGTTGCAGTTATGCTGACAAAACGGTACGAATATATGCGAAGACCATATAGATCCTTGTTAATTAATCAGAATTAACGCGATCTTCCAGTAAGATAATCATGTCCATTAATTAGTAAAGTGAATTTTGTTTTTCTCACACCTAATGGGGCGAGATCTATATGAGATTAGCTAAAAGTAATCGGCAGTCTCTCAGATATTGCGCCTGTCCTCTCATGCCCTTTACTCAGCAGCTTATATTCTGTACATGGGTGTGTGTATATAAAGCACTTGTGCAAAATGTATATATGAGGTTATTCTATACTGCTGTATGAATTACTATTCCTGTATACTACCAGACTTCGCTTTAGGCGGATTGACTAGTTTGCGCCTACTGGAGACCTTCAGTTCTAACTTGTCGGTCTTAGGTCATGTCTGACCTGCAAATACCTACAACAAAAACTTGTGAAATTGTCAACTCTATGACACAGCATTCCACCCAGATAATTTCGAATGGCTATCGATAAAGTCCTTGGGGAATACCAAATGTCCCCCTAGCTTTACGTCCGGAGAGCAGCATATGTCTCTTTGAATTTACATATATAGTTTGCTATATGGCGGCAAGAGGAAGTGTGAACAAATAGAGAACATGCTTGTTTTTCCGTATCTAGCCAAGACCTAATTAAGAGGAACTGTAGTATTGACTACATAAGCGACTATTAGAGACAATCATTCGAGACAATGTATGCTATTTCAGTGTACTACTACAATAATGGCAAGACATTCGTGCCCTTGCACCATTTCGCTGACCGCCATAATGTCCGGAAGCAAACCAGCCAGGCAGGTAGCCGGAAAAAGATACCAATGGCCGGAAAATCTAGACCAAAAGTAGATGGATGTACTCGAACATTGAAATGTCACAATTGAATAATAATAACGCAGTCGTTTTCAATCCCACATGAATCAAACAGCATTCGGGGTATGGCAACGGGCTCAGATAAGTAAACAGGGTTGCTTCTTTATGCCAACTTCCCGTTTATTCGGAGAGATGCTCTGAGTCCACGTTTGTTGTTGCTCAGCGCTCCTATTAAGCATTACTGATTGAAGTCAAATTATATTTGCTTTATAATATCGTATCTATGCGATGACTTCGGTACAGGAGTAGTAATATTTCACTTACTTAGACATCGTAGAAGAACAGGACTCATCATGGGACTATGTTGGTGGGCTTCCTTCGCGTGTGAACGTCAAACATGAGATACGATTCTGCTAGTCGTTGGGTGTCGTACTTATTAGAGGACTTTTCTAACTAATAAGCTACTTGATAAACCACTCTAATAGGTACACAACTCGTACGTGGAGCGAAGGTTTAAACGAGCCTCTCCATTATAGTGTACCCGAAACTTCTGACAGCACTGTCTATAGCAGGCCGCAGCCTATTTTGGACCGACGGTGCTCTAGCTCATATTTGTATACATCCTATTATAACAACTGCTGCCTGTATCTGGCCAATCAAATAGTTTTACTCGTTGTTTACCTGGGTCGACCCTAGAAGCTCATTCATCCAATTTCTATTCAGTGAGCGGAGAACTTTTGCCCACAAAAGAGCAAAATATGCCCGACGTATATCAATGCTGTAATGAGGCACATTTCAATTGAAAATCAAAATTGTGTTGCGGCCATTTTTAGCGAATTTTTTGTTATTATCAATAACAGTAATACTTATTCAATGAAGAAAAGTCGACATAATATACATCGGGACTATACCAACGTTGATGCGTTTACACTCTCGCAGATATCCCTGTAAGGGCTTATTAGCAGGATTAGGACACCTCGCTTGTAATTAGCAGCGTTTGCAATGACTGCTCGTTTCGGGTAACGATGGCCGATAGGCTATTAATGCGTTTTCGAAATCGCCTATTTCAAACACATTACGTAGCCATCGATTCGGTCCTGCTTTATCCTGCCCCACGGCTGGAGCAATGCTAGGATCAGTTGTTCTTCTTTGTACCGATTTCTCTTCAGGGTGTCGAAGCTTTAGCTTGCATTCGGAAGCCTTTAGTACATCTTTAGGACTGGTTGGTGAGAAAAAAAAAACCATTGATTCCAAAAATAAGGCATATATGTACGTTACGATGACATGAGAACGTAAAATTGATTTCTAGATATGTCCTTTTTAAGGTTATGTTGATATTCTCCCACTATTGAACAAGAAGTTTTTCCTAGCTGACTGCTTGATATGAAGTGAGCGTTTTTGAATCAAGTTTTATCTATTTTCAAGGCATGTTTGGGCTAACAGGAAGTAAAGCTGTTGGTTTGTTAAACCAGTTGTTCTAATAAAAAAAATACCGGTGTTATTATATGGTTTTCACTTGCAGCATGTTACGCTATCGTGTAGAAAAGAACCAACGTACTCCAGCAAGTGTTGCTATTAAATATTAATTACTTACTAGCGTTCGTGCAGTGAAGTAAATTATTATAAGAAACAATAATTAACTTAACGGATATGACGTGTATGGGCTTTGCGGTGCACTTCTGATGGCCGACATGTTTCGAGGTGGCATAGTCTGCCGTTCTTTCCTTTAGGAAAAACTATCTAGAACACGCTCGTATTTCTCGAGGGTACATTATCATACGTACCGCTTTAGTAATCAGAGATGTCATTAACTAGAAAGCTCATTGATGTTAGACAAAAAAGGGAAATTGCAACTTATAAAATCTTAGTATTTCGGATCATACAAGAGTCGCCTGAAATAACGGTGTAGGCAGGGGCCGCTACTACTACCTACATGGTTACACATTTTTAGCTATTAGATTCACTACCATGCTATTATCATTTTGTGTTCCTATATAGTATTAATATAATAGAGTAATGCTTGCAATATGCGGTAAAAACGTTTTACGGATGTTTGGTAGGGCGATCACTGCAAACGAAGTATTATAGGCGTCTATTGGATATGTGTAGGTTTTGATTAATTGACTACCTAAACACACAGGATATAGAGAAAATCGAGCACCCGTATAAACCCGATATGTTTTTCCTCTTATAAATACAAATGTGACATACCGAAATAAAAAGAAAAAGATCTTTCTTGGAGTTGGAAAGAATTTTGCCAGACCTTTAAGATTTTAACCAAATATTGCCATTCTCTGAAAGACACCTCTGTGGATTGTGTTCGTATACACTGTTAGCTCTTGATACGTGTTTACATAAAAGAAAACATCGTGAAGAGGGGTTTCTTTCAGAGCGCTGTAACTTTGATTAATTTTCTGCAGGGTAATGTCAACTTTCGAACGTTGTGCACATATTTGGCAAGTACTGTTACGTCACTACATACTGGAGAACTTCGATAGCCCCAGTTAACGCTGACCCGGAAATGACAGCATCACCCCAACGACCATATTCAGCTCGCCTCATTAAAAGGAAAATGAAGCTCCGTTTTTAGCAGCTTACACTAAGGCCAACGTTCCAAACTGTTAACTAGCATTGGATTTGTTCCGTAAGTTCGTGAATTCAACTATGGCTTTATATCGGACTTAAACCAGAATATACTAAATATAATTATCCTGTCTGCTGATGTGCCCGCGATAGCCGCTCCCACACGATGTGCTATCGGTTTTTGGCAATAGGAATTGGTCTTCAAAAAGTCTTAATAAAGGGAGTGTGCTATTTACGCATGCGGTTCAGCTGCTTCGATCAGTGGCGGACTAAAGAACCTCAAGGGTGCCCTAATCAATACGTAAAACCGTCCTCTGTCGTTTAGACGTAAAATCGCTAACGGTAGTACTTTGGGTCTGGTGGGAAGCGAGACGTTAACGACGCCATTGACCCAAAACAGTGTCCGTCAGCGGTCGCTGTCATGACCTCCCCTTCGCCCACCTCGTCCCTTTTAGGTGATTAATCTCAGAGCTATTTGTGGGGAAGTGCTAAAATACAATGTAATAATAGACAATAGAGTAAAATCAAAAAGCCTTATGTCAACCGGATAAATAAATTCAAACAGTCAATTTCACTCGATACCATGGCCTCATTCACAATAATCTATCAACTTATAGTACTTTTTTAAAACTTAATCTATAATAGTTTTGTATAGCTTGACCGTTATACGATGACCAACAGCATCAAATAAAAAAATCCGCTGACTGTAGGGAATCGTCAAGACAAAATGGATATATAAGGTTACCATCAACAGTAGAATGACAATGATACACGCATACACATAACTTGAATATTAATGTTAACGTTAAGAGCTTTTTTTTTCTAATTCTTAAAGGTCTATAATAGAAGTCGATAAATGCATCCGCACATCATTCTAGATTTTCTCACAGAATGGGCCTTATTAACAACGAAGGAACAGTACATTTCATATATATATATATATATATATTATGGTAAATAACTATCAACGCAACTAGAATTGACGGCAAAGTGCGATCTTCCTCTAGCGTAGTAGTGCCGCTTAGATGATCTACTGTGAATTCTGTTTTAACTATGCTTCCTACTTTTCGTTTAGCATTAAATGCTTTGCGGGAAACGTTATTCAAAAGCAGTTAAAGTTACTCGTTCACCAATAGTGTACTGAGAACTTAGCAGAACGCCAATTTTAGTTTTTACTTCTCTTTTTTAGAACTTGAGAATTTACAAATGGACAGTTTAAACAGTTTCGATACAAATAGCGCTACAAATTGCTAAACTGTTTATGTTTATGTTAAACTATAGGGAACTGCGTGCCCACATGTGCCAATGGATCATTTTACTGTTAATATTCGTTGTATATATGCAAATATAATTGCTTTACGTTAAACGCTTGGGGCATTTTTCTACAGTCAAAAAAAAGGTTTACAAATTACCTAGCGGTTGCATAGGTAACGTAGTATGTACGGGTTGGGGACTCGTAAGGTGGTCGTTACCACTCGGAGGCATGATCGTGGTAAAAGCAATTTACATCAAGGCAGTATGGTTTTTACAAAGGTAAACGTACGTATTGAGCCGCCTGTATGTGTCATCGTCCATTGCAATCCCCGAAGGATGATAGGACGTCATGAAAATTGAAGCCAACTATATTAGAATTTCAAAAACTAAAATAAATTTTTTTCCCCAGATGTATTGAGCCTAAGTGATGCGTTCGAGCACTCCAAATTTAATCAAAGTTATCTCAAGTTGACTTACAATTTTCTTCCATATTTAAAACACATTATGTTTTTAGAGCTCTATGGGCTGACCAGTTCCCACGTCTAGATATTTTTAAATTTTTTTCACCGCGCAGTTTAACGTTATTACGTTAGTTAGTCAAAAACGTAGCTCTGCCTTTGGTGAGCCAACACCAATCGCCCAAGTCACATTTCGTGTGATATATATATGTATATAGATAACAAATTTTTTTCGACACGGTTTCGCTTCTATTTTTTTAGTTTTACGTTTGTTACTGCAGTTAGATATTTTATCAGATCATCCAGCACCGAAACGAAGTCTCTATTTCTAGACTCTAGAGCACAATGTGTCCCTAATTTCTTTCCTACATTTTACAAAATAGCCCCTAGCAAAGCATTTTTGGTATGATGCCCCACAAAATATTATTTATTGCTTCATATTATACAAGGTAGATATTATGCGGAATCGTTTAGAGTGAAAATTGAACTTAAAACGGACAAACTAGATACTCAAGCCAGCTATTTTCAAATAATAATAAAAACTATATTAACTTTCTCACTATAGCGATACACTTTAATGTTATAAAAACGTCTACAATAGTATATATCGTATGGTAGCATGAATGAAGCGAAGTTTTAAATACTCAGTCATTGAATTGGTTATCTCAACATAAAGTTGATATACATTGGCTTTTTACGCAAAAAGAGCTACAGGAGCGGTACATATGTTTTTTTTTTGAAGATGAACATGTAATATAACTTGCATTGAATGAAGTGCATTGCTTCGTAGTCATCGCTAATACCATACAACTTTTTGGGTACGTCAGGTAGAAGTATAATGTATGAATCTGCAATTTCTGATTTTTTAAACAAAAACATAGCAATTTCAAGCGGCAACCGTTTCAGTTGGGGTGTTTCTTAAAGACCCCTTTCATGAAGAAGAATTACCTTTTGCTGTTAAGAGCTTCTGCGGGGTGAGAATGTCTTTCAACAACACCGCGCTTGTTGTTGTTTCATTACGATCTAGCTAATAAACTGAAAATGCAGACAAGACATATTTACATATAATCTGCTCTGAATTGTTTTGTACAAAATGTTACGCTAACAAAATGCTAACAGTCCTTCTGATTAAAATGCCAAACATGGATACATCTTGTTGTATATATATTGTCGGGTCTCCCTGAAGCATCGTATTTAATTGACTAGCAATTCGCGTCCCGGAAACAAATACAAACGGAGCAAACATCAAACCTGTTCCCTTTCCTGGCTAGCTGTGACCTCTTTCACATTAGTATTTAAATCACATTGTTTTTATTTTTCTCTTTTTTGTTCGTTGAAGGTTTCATGCATCAACCCGAAAATGGCCAATTTCCCATAAACTGGCGCTAAAGCTAAAGCTAAAGGCTTCCGGAAGAAAACTAAAGGTTTGGAACACTGAAGAGAAATCGATACAAAAAAGAATAACCTATCCCAACATTGCTCCAGCCGTGGGACAGGATAAAGCAGGACTGAATTGATGGCTACGTAATGTGTCTGAAATAGGCGATTTCGAAAACGCGTTAATAGCCTCGCGGCCGTCATTACCTAAAACGAGCCATCACTACGAACGCCGTTAATTGCGAGCGACGTTTCCCAATCCTGCTAGTAAAACATCACAGGAACATCTGCCAGGGTGCAAACGCACCAACGTTGATATGATCTGGCTATATATTTTGTTTACTTTTTCTTCAATCAGTAATGCTTAATAGGAGCGCTGAGCAACAACAGACGTGGACTCAGAGCATCTCTTCGAATAAACAGGAAGTTGGCATAAAGAAGCAACCCTGTTTACTTATCTGAGCCCGTTGCCATACCCCGAATGCCGTTTGATTCATGTGGGATTGAAAACGACTGCGTTATTATTATTGAATTGTGACATTTCAATGTTCGAGTACATCCATCTACTTTTGGTCTAGGTTTTCCGGCCATTGGTATCTTTTTCCGGCTACCTGCCTGGCTGGTTTGCTTCCGGACATTATGGCGGTCAGCGAAACGGTGCAAGGACACGGATGTCTTGCCATTATTGTAGTAGTACACTGAAATAGCATACATTGTCTCGAATGATTGTCTCTAATAGTCGCTTATGTAGTCAATACTACAGTTCCTCTTAATTAGGTCTTGGCTAGATACGGAAAAACAAGCATGTTCTCTATTTGTTCACACTTCCTCTTGCCGCCATATAGCAAACTATATATGTAAATTCAAAGAGACATATACTGCTCTCCGGACGTAAAGCTAAAGGGACATTTGGTATTCCTCAAGGACTTTATCGATAGCCATTCGAAATTATCTGGGTGGAATGCTGTGTCATAGAGTTGACAATTTCACAAGTTTTTGTTGTAGGTATTTGCAGGTCAGACATGACCTAAGACCGACAAGGTAGTACTGAAGGTCTCCAGTAGGCGCAAACTAGTCAATCCGCCTAAAGCGAAGTCTGGTAGTATACAGAAATAGTAATTCATACAGCAGTATAGAATAACCTCATATATACATTTTGCACAAGTACTTTATATACACACACCCATGTAAACAATATAAGCTGCTGAGTAAAGGGCATGAGAGGAGAGACGCAGTATCTGAGAGACTGTCAATTACTTTTAGCTAATCTCACGTAGGTTTCGCACTATTATGTGTGAGAAAAACGAAATTTGCTTTGCCCCTTAGCCTTCTTTATTCGGCATCCTGTTTAAGATAATCATTAGATCTGACATTGGCGTATCACCTGTACCTGTGTACAATTCAGCCATTTTTGATGCGTCGAGCTAACTCAAAACATCTAAATCAGACCGTAAGCGGTGGTTAAGACTGGGTGTATCCAATATACCCAGTCTTAAGCACCACTAGAAGAAGCCAATACATTAGTTCTATCTCTCGATCTTACCAAAATTTTCTTGGCCATCATCTCAAAACAACGTTCATCACAAGCAGTTTTTTTTTTTCTTGCAGAGAAAACCAAGGGCCAATGCATTACCTAGACTTCACCGCTGAAATATGTCTGAACTTTCATTCACTAAACAATGGATCTTGTATTTAAGTATTACTTTGGAGCTACTACAGATATTATCACAGGCAATTAATTGTACCTTGTACACTGCACGGTAGACCGTGACCATTTGTATGTGTCAGCAACCGCTTTGTATACGTTTCAACCGCTAAGGTGCCAATCTCCTTCTTCAAGTCAGCCTACTCCATGAACAGGCTCTGCAAATCCGGGCAGAGGAGGATACAGGTTTACGGTTGCGAAAAAAATACACACATGATGTTTTTGGCAGGAATTTTTATACTGCAGTAGCGTTTTCACAATACCAATTATTCATAGCTGTGCTATTGATGATGAGTTGTTGGATCTTGTCATGAACGTATTCTAAATTTATGCGTTAGGCGGAATGTTAATTCTATGTGTTGCATTGACAATAAAGGGTCTCAGCAGCATAACACCATAGAAGTCAATTTAGATTTTCACTAGGGAGAACTTAATACATTTCTAATACGAAAAGCTTAATATCCTAGAGTATAATAGCACTCATCGATATTGTCTTCGATATGCTGGAAAAGATGCGATCCGCCTTTTCTACGTACTTCAACCTCATACAAGTTGCATCCAATATGTTGTTTGATTAGATATTGAAACCTTTACAAATGTAAAACTCATACGACGACACGATCGCTAGCTGTCCTGAACTGCTGCGGAAAAAAATACGTTTGTTTTGACATGTGTGTAATGACTGTTTACCACGACATTTACAAATACTCAAGGCATTACGCACGATTTAGGTATGTGATTTTGTCTTTTTTTTTCCATCTGTGGAGAGATAGATCATTCGAGATATAATACCGTAATTTGCCATCTGCTTGATGACCATCACGTCCTTACGACCACAACTGATTCTGAACTATATTTTTTGTCGGTTCCGTTCTTTTGTATCTATACGCAACGTCGTAACAGGATTACGAATAGACTTGACAAAACAACGGCGAACATTAGTAGACAAATTTATACAAGAAATAGAGAGAAATTTCTAAGTGGATCGGAATATTAAGGTGTTCAGTTGACAATGTAGCCCAGCACGCGAAAATAAAATGCCTTTCCAATTAAGTAAAATGAAAAACAGAAATTGACAACGGTACGTAACGCGGTCGGGAGACAGGATCATTCAAGCATCGCTGCAGAAATATCTATTTGTAATGGTTTCTCTACTACGTCAGAGTGTGGGAACGCGCAAACCCTATACCCATATAGACGCCGTATCGAAGCAAGTGATTTTAGCTGAAAAACTCTTAATAAGCTTTATACGTAAATATGCATGAGCGCAAACACTTAAATGTTGGAAAATGAGCCCGTTTTTAGATAAGTCGCATTTCTAGATTTTAGATAGTAACGCTTGTCACGTCTACAAGCGTTCTGGCGAAGACTCCTCGAAGTTGTGTAAATAGTGCGGATGGTGGTTTCTACCCGTGATGCAGGAACCCTACATTTCGTGAACGGGATTATGGGAAAAGGACAATACAATGAGGTAATTCAGACGACCATGCTGCTTCAGGCACAGGAATGGTTCCCACGCGCTGGGCAGCGCATGTTCGTGCGTGGCGAGTCGTCATGCAATAGAAATATTGTTTCAACTTGTTCATCGTTGCTGGTGTTGAGGTTCCACCGTATCCTGGAAATTAAGCCGATTTCAATACTATGTCACAGGATGAATTAAGGTTGGACAGGAGATTACATCAATACAATGCTTCAAATGCGAGCATCAAGACACGGGAATGGTGCGACAGCGCATTCGAAATTATACCAAACCGAGTTCAGCGGTGATCGCAGCCAGGAATGGGCAAACCAGATTTTAGACTCGTAATTTTCTTCCGTTTGAAAGCAGTTTAAGAAAGTTGTTTCCCTAATGGCAGTGTCATTATATTAACGCTGGATATTAGAGAAAGGCAGCTATTCCATAAACGAAAAAAAACGCACGCAGACATTTAAATCGGGTGCGGAGATATCTCCGACCTAGTTTGACAATGTGTCATCTTACAGGGACAAGCTTTGGCGGAGCGCTTCTGATAACCTCGCGACAAACACAAGTTAATTGCTTTTACAACAAAGAAAAAACCTGTCATCGCGTCGTTTTTAAAGTTTGAGCAGAGATTAGCATTTATTTTATCGTTTCGCAACGTTAACGTTCTTTACTAAATTCAACGTTTTTCCGTAATTGACCGCCTGCGTTGTTACCCGTCATCTATTTTCTGAAAAAAAAAAGAAAAGAAAAAAAAGGAACGATTTCATACACAAAAAAATGGCCCAAAAAGTTATTTTAATACAATTAGATTTTTGCTATAAAATTCCACAGCCGCTCTAAAAAAATGTATAATATGTCGTCGTCCAATAGTTCCAACGGTTACGACTTTGATTGACCGCTTTGAGCCCTTGCGTTTTTATTTGAAAGCAGACCATAAAAGAGGTCCCTGTTTATATTCTAAGAAATTACAGCTTCGGTGCCGAAATGTGTTCGAGCTAGCAACTCTGTATTGTTTACTTCGTTAAGCGTAACATTCGAGTATTGTAACCAGTCATGCTGTGCGCACGCAGCATTCGCGTGCTGCACGTTCGGCTGCGCCCTTCACAATGGCCCATGGTATTATGTTTTGCAACGCCCCTCGACTGGACATCTCTTTAGCGGCTGCGCGCCATCGCCACAGTCGTCCAACGGTCCTGATCCTAGCATCTTTGCATTTCGTCCATAGCCTTTTGTGGAGTTCTTACGGTCGGAGGTGGCGCCTTCGTACACTAGTATGACTACTTGCTTCCCATACGACGCACGTATAGTCACCTTTGGCCGGTTGGTGGCTAGAGTTTTATTGCTTACATTCTTAACTATTACTTTATATATATATATATATATATATATACATATATATATAATATGTGCACTGTAACTAGGTAAATAGATGCCATGGTACACATATTCCAGTGCGCTCTATAATACCTCCTTCCATAACAGTGGCATTACCTCGAAAATTTTCTGCGTACGTTAATAACATTGTTCCGAGCTGTTGGTCGTCGGTATTCTATGATGGTATAGAGTATTATTTTTCGCCAGCAAATACCGTCTCTTTGTAACTCTTAACAGAGATCGCTCGAATAGATTAAATGCTTGATTTGATCAGATCAGTTACCTAAACTCAATGTACATTCAAATGGTGGATTTAGGGAGTCCATACGTTAAGCATCTATGCTTCAGTACGCCTTTTGGGTTTATACCAACAGAACGGCTTATTTGCTTTGAGGAAACACCCCACAATTTGACAGCCGTTACATTCACACGAATGCTTGCTGAGTCTCAGGCGACCAATGAAGATCAATACATATTAAAAACACGACGTAGCTTTTCTCACGAAACATGAAAACCATTAGATAGGCTGGTTGAAACGGCTACGAAACTGGCCGGCTCTTTCTCAGCAACAACCATTATCAGTGGTGATCATCTGAAGAACGCCAAAAACCTAACCACGTTCGGCAGTCCTGTGTACGCTGGCAGGCCGATATGGATTTAACTGCATGCAGTATTTCCTGCCGAGCCTATTTGTCTATCCATGATAACGACGCAGGAGAAGAGATTGTTCCGACTTCAATCTACGTCAGTCATTCATTCCACCCAATTTCCTTCACACACGGATCTTTTTTGCTCACCTCGGCGACGTTACAGTATCTAGAGAATTTCAGGAGTTAGCAAACAGAGCCACTGACTCTCAGAGAGAAGGATTCAGAATGCCATACTCCCCGAGCCTACCGAACATTTATGGTCAAAGCCAAAGCAGAATCCATAATGCAACGTTTTCTCTATAACAATTGATTCGAGAAGAAAGCCTTTGTGTTTTGACAAAGAGTTTATTACAACGTGACCGTATTCTGTTCTTGCTATACTATAGCTTTCGAGCTAACGAAATGGGGTAATGAAAAACTCCCATTATTTGTACTTTCAGTTAGTCGAAATCAAATCAGTATGGCCTTAAATATATAGTTACACTTTTCTATACAATATTATACTACCTGGGGCATTCTAATAATCTTAGAAAAATTAAGAACGAAGAGACACAAATTGAGCTAGGTGGAATTTTATTTCGATTCCGAACCCTTTCCGTTTAGCGAAACGCAACCTGATCTGAATGGCTTTTCGGTCTGTACCACCATAAAAAATAGCTGAATCTGTACAATTTTAAATGGCAAATTGAAATATTTCGTAGTCGAACGACTGTACAAATACTGGCTTTCAATTGTTGGATAGCTGCTCGCTTGTCTACGTAATGCTTATTATTCTTTTAAAAGATACTCTGTCGCGTAAACGCGAGAAGCTTCCGTTCGTAGAAGTTAGCCTGAGGATAAGGTGGGGGAAAAAGTCCAAGAGCCATTGCAATCTGTATCATACGTGACTCCATCTTACTGGAACCAAACAGCGTGAGTCTCACAGCGACAAATGCGAGATAGACACAACTTTCTGGCATATGTTTAATAGATACAGGACCGATTGATGTTAAATAACCATACGAATATAATTGGCTTTTCCACCGCACACATCGTTCTACTACAAGGAAACAGATACGAATGTTCGAGCATTCGACTGCCACCAAGGTGACGGCTCTCTCCTTTTCCCTGTCGAAAATCTATACTCCAAATGAATTTCCTAAGGGCAACGGAACGTTCCGTATACAATAACAGGGGTGACTCAGCCAGGTATAGAAAAACAGTTGAATGTTAAGTACAAAAAGTTACTAGTGCGACTCTGTCGTAGGGCATAACTCGAGATCCTTTTATATAGTGAAATTGTTTACAATGGCATTCTACTTACCAGAAGCGAAAATAATGAAATTCTTAAGAAACAGCTATTTAGATCACAATGCGTATGTTTTCCACGAACTCCACTCAGTTTGAGCTTTTTAAATTCGCATTAAATGATCGTGCCCACGGACATACAGTTTGACCCTCTTCAGGAGTTTTTTTATTAAATAAGTTACCCTTAAAAATTCATATTAGGGCTTTCCGGCGTTTTTTTGCTTTCCTTAAATTTAAATTCAAAATGGCAACTGTGAACATCTGGCTAGCCACGTATAATCATCAGACAGTTGTTCGATCCGATTCCTACGACACGCGTAGTACTACAGCGGATGTCGTCTATTTAGACGGTTACCTTCTTACCGTCCTCGAGTGCAGCTTCCTCTGTAGCGCATTCGAATGCTTCATAACTCATCGGCAAAACTCTACGGAGCCTAAGCAAAAAAGATCATCATAGATTTTCTGATTCGTACAATTGCTCTTCGTCAGCGATTATCTCAAGTATGAAAACCAAACAACCTCTTATACGCGTTAATGTGTTGACAGACTTCGTATCCGATAGAGCAGAGTCTTAAAAATGGAACTTTATCTTTGAAATGGTCGCCGATGCAGACTACTTCATAGCCTGGAAAGGTATCTTCGGCAGCAAGAAGCTCAGCGCTGGTGTACACGGTTTCGTTAATGCTGGCATTGTTTAGATTTGTAGGATGTTAGTAGGTGGTCGCAGGTGGTTGCGTAAATAATTTACTCAAGATGTATGAGTCTTTTTTTCTGTGAAGGGCACAATTAAGCATCGAACAGTAATTTCTATTAAGTTAAATTAATGGCTGATGTTATGATACTCTTGATAGGCCTGTGCTCAGAATACCTGCTTGTCTGCTGATAATCTGAACTGATAAAACCGTGAAACAATGATTCAGCAGGGTGACGCAATGCCGATCCGAAGATCAATCAGTGTGCCCTTTCAGACCGTTCGTAAGCGATTTGCAGGCGACGCATAATCTATAGCGGGTCTGCCTGGTATCACAGGAAACGATCAAGCGTACAAGACGGCAGCTTATAACTTGCAGCGAGTAGTTTTTACCCTGCGGGCAACGTGTATAGGGTGGTGTTGTGGAGTTAGGGCATCACCTAAAAAATTCTGACACACTCAAGGGGATAGCCTTAATTTGCTACTATGAAATAATTACTATTAATCCTGCAGGAGTCGGCTACAGGCCCACAAAAACTCACGCACACTTTATTGTATACCGGAAGCGTTGTTATCTACCTAACTTCTAAGTTTGGTATGAAGCATACTTTGATAACCCCTGCCGCCCATACCGATTTAGCTTGTCTGTAAATTGTTTTGTACAAAATAGAGGCCAGAAAAGATAAGCAGCGAGACTGCTTGGCAACAAATGACAAACCCCACTTATTCGGCACTACATTGAAATAAATTATTTTAGGTATTTTGGTATAGTTCCTCTGTTAAGTGGCCCTATTTGACTCGAGCATATCGAGGAAAGAGAAAGAACGTAATGGTTGCGCCTGTTAGGTTACAAAAGTCTCATTTGTTTTTACTTAGAACCGAACTCATTTAATTTATTGCAGAAGTAATTTCTTTGATCTTATATAGCGCCTCACTCCTTCAGAAACATAAAACGTGAACTCAATTGGAGAATCTGGATCCTGTCAGGCCGGTTTATTTGAAAAGCGTTCTGAATGTCCGGCGACCTTTCGTGAGCGATTGGTGCTGCTGATAGCGAACAAACGTGCCAGAGCACATACATATTTTGGAAGTAAATCGACTTAGATTCCTTCACCTCGGAACTCATGGAGAGTGATACCTGGAACAAGTTTTAATCAGAGCAAATGCAATACAGTTACGCAATTTGTTGCAAACGGAGGACTACCGCGATCATCTATGCTTCGGAGAGCTGTTAGTATCTCAAAAGATCCCCTAGATGCGCAACAATTTGGAACTTTTCTAGCTAAAATTCCTTCCTGATGTGGCCTTTCTTGGCTCGCTAGCTAACTGATCGGTGATTTATAAGCTAATGTTAGTTGTTCATTTTCCAGAGATGATTAAATCAGTGAAGGGATCCGCGACCTTATTGGCTAAGAGAGAATCTTTGTGTCATGCCACAGGAAAATCACATAAATTGCCATAGAGAAACCAGATATAAAGCGTACCTCAACTGTTGCCTGGCTTCGATTTTCGATAGGAAAAAAAATGAACGATGAGGATAGGATGAGGATAGGAAACGAATGTTTCCTATCCTTCCTAGGAAGGATAGGAAACCTTCGTTATTTTCTATGTTCCTTAAAAAAAAACAAAAAAATACGCTACCGAATAAATACGGATGCCTATCTGCATCTCATCGCATTACAATTAGAGCCACAACTTGTTCGAGTTCTAGGCCACTTGTAAAAAGCCAACCCTCTTAGACAGTGAACAATCATTTTTAAGGCTTAACTAACCAAAAACAAAAATGATGCATGGGCAGGTAGATTCATGAACATGATCCTTCTCCGAATTTTGAAAGTTATACGGGGGTGGCCATCTAGTCCAAAGCAACTTTAAAAAGACGCCAACAACCGGATACACTTTTCTTTATTCCAAAATTTAAACATGGAATGTTTGTGTGACATACATGAATTAGATGGGCTCTCTTGCTTTTCTTCATGGCAGTTATTTGCCTCAGTCAGGATTTGGGGTAAGTCGAGCGAAGCTATGTGACGTCTGAAGAGTCATTCGACGTCATCCGCTTGGAGATCAGTCGCTCATCGCGCTAATCCTTTCATAGCATGTTAATATTGCATCATTAGTTACGCGAAAAAAGGATGGGCTATCCAGTCGAAACCTCGTGACGATGATTTGCATTACAAAGAAGCCTGTGATTGCCTCCTGGTAGCGACCAGAGCTTGCAATTTTGTTAAAGAAAGGGCCAGTGGTGTCTACATATCGCACGAAGCAGTGTTTTTCTGACGTAAACCCGCTTCGTAAGTAACCCGAGGATACCCGGTCTACGATAATCCACGAACGTAGAACATAGAAGGATACGAAAAAAAGCCCACCTTAATGGTGTTACGTGTAGAAAAAAAGTCTTAGATGTACAAAGATTATAATAAAAATAAAAAAAAAAAAAAAAGACTCATGTAGATTCATTTAGTTGTCTTTTATCGGCATCATTTTAAATTTGCTTTGACCAGATGGTCGCCCTTGATGCGTATAAATATATGTTTTTCAATTCAATCAAACTACGCAATCGGCTACATAAAATGTTGAACTGAAGTATATTTGTCTCGTATCTTTTATTATATCTAAGTAATTAAGAACAAAGCAAAGTTAATCTATGGCGTAAAGTACATTGAGTCTACACTTTACATTAGGCTCGAAAATCGGAAGATTTAAACATTCATAAAGATGATTTGCTTCAGCAGTTCTCACTATTTTAACTTTATTTAGTTAACCTTTTGTCAATGTGATTATACAGTAGACCAACGACTGTATTCGGTTGCATTCACCTACGGCCATTAAGGACTCAGCAGAATAGCAAAAATAGTCTATATTAAATAATGTGTCTGTGTAAAAAATTTCGAAGATAAGTCGACATTACCAGAATTATTGTACTGTAAGAGTTACTTAATTGTTCAAAATCAGAAAAAGCGCGTGATACTGACGGTTTCTCGAAGCTCGACTTTTAGCTAAAGTTTCAACATGAGGAACATACTGCTTCAATATGGAACTTAAGTATAGTTCGATACTAAACCTACGTGTCCTTCTACAATGTGTTTTTACAACTTTCATATATATAGATATGGGCTACCTTACAACAAAAATATGGTAGGAAAGTTTGATCAGGAAAGTTTGATCTCAGCTTTGCTGATATATGCCGAGCAAATTTTTTCAATAGCACCATCCAGCGCACTAACCTGCCATCATTAGGGTGCGATTACCCTAAAATTAATCAAGCAAAGGTCACGAGATGCTTGGCACTTAGAGTCCTGTCTATAGTAAACAGTTCATCAAAGAATAGGTAAAGATACCTGACGGGTTACAAAAATATACTGTTTTTGCGCTTTTGGCATAGGTAACAGCACAAGACAGACGATTCCCGTAGCACAATTCAACTTCAACCAAGGGGGGCAGTTTTAGAAATTTCCATTAGAAATGGAATACGCATTTCCAAATCGTAAATACGTTTAACTTCTTAGAGATGTTTAGTCTTAGGAACTTCCTGTTTTCAAAGGTAAAATTATTGAACTGTGCAATCTTGTATCACTCGCAGAATGGATCAGTTTAACTATTGTCATTTAAAAAAAATATACTTATTAAATTAAATTATAAAATATATTGAAAGATATACATTATATAAAAAATACATTTTAAAAAATTCTATAGAATGACGATAGAATGCCTGGACGATACAAGATAATGAAAAAAAAAATATAAATATTAGTAATAAAATAATACAAATACCTAAAAACGTGTTAGGTGATTGGGTTAACTGCTCCCTATCTATATTCTATATCGAAGTAAACCTACCAGCTGGAGTGGAAGACCTCACGTTTATCGTTTGGATGCTGTCATGGTTTCTTGTCGATGCAGCCACCATCTATGCAGCCTTAGCATCCAGTGCATGAGCACTACATATGCTAGTTCGACAGCATACAGCAGCTCAGACTATAAATTCCGAACATATCCTTAGGGGTGACAAAATGAGTTATTAGTAAAAGGGGGATTGAAATTTTTTAAGCGCTTCCAACGAGCTGCTCAGAGAGGTAGGAAGATCAGGGAGGGCCGAATTGAATTCAGTTAAGTAAGGGCTCAGACGAGCTCCTGCCCTGAATGGTCGTTTGGTGTTGCTCATATTTTCTAGTCATGCAACGAATTCCCTGGGCTCTCGCTGCGAGGCGGGCTGTGGACAGATGGAATTCGATAGGGAGTACTTCAAACAGCTTGCTTCGGGACGTACTACCATTGTCGTTTACGAGGTTGACGTAGTAAATCAGGCGGAAGAATGTTAAATGTTAGAGAACAGGGTGTCGCGCTAGAGTATTATGACGGTTTTTGTGAAAAATTGGTATAATAGAGAGCGTGAGCGAGATCCTTTTTGCACCATAGCTCTATCGAAAGAATAGCTATAGATCGGCAAGTATTAAAGGCTGGACGTACGAAACCGGGCTATACTTTGGACTATGTCGTATCTGTGTATTTCAGTGACCGCATCACCATCATCACACACACACTTCTACGTTGACAACGTTTTTTTTCCGTCGGTAATTGCGTAGTATGGTACCTTCAGGAATTTTTGACGAGTAACTGTAGCGGCGTCATATAAGTTGAAGCAGTAAACTTATGGTCGCTTTTCTAATATTAATCTAGGAAGCAATTATATATACTAGACTGTATGCAAGAAACGTTGATTCTGCGCTAAGTACTGCGCTAGTAAGTGCGCTAAGTACTTGGCTCGACAAGTCAGACGTCCACAAGCCACAATATACGTTTTTTGTACAAGGTACACATCTTAATTTACGTATATTCAGTAAAATAATACATTTTGTAAATATAAGTCCTTCATTTTTCTTTCCTCTTAATCACGAAGTCAATATTTATAAGTTATTACCAAATGCCTATAGCATACAGCTGCTTCGGGATGGCTCCCATATAAGAACACAAACTGTCCTCAGTGTATATGTTGTCCAATTTGTCAAGTAAGCACACAAATTAGTCATTTTAACTAGTATTCCTCGCTACAAATATGTCATCCATTTGCGTAGCCATACGTGCAGAGCCCACACGTCCGGCTTTTAAGCCTACAAAATTGTCATTGAGTAAGATACGCTGTCATCAGGTAGCATTTATCTCTTCGAAATTCACGAACGCGATAGGAGGAAACGTGCTATAATCATTTATGTACCGCTTTCGATTTGTAAAGCCATTATTTTAATTTTTCATGCTCAACACTACTGTGTTCTAATTCCAGCTGAACTGGCCACGTATTTGCGAACCTACTGCGTTCACCTGCTTTAGGAGCTGCTAGGAGCTATAAAGTATCAGCTTATCTTCTATGCTTTATAATTATCATCCGTCCGATTACGATTCCTTTCCCGGGGCTGACTTTCGATTTCTACTCTTTGTACACTGAATCACCTCGAAGCGGAAGTGTTAGGTACTGCTACTACGTGGGGTCATCCCGAAAAGGGCTCACTTCGATCCTATGCCAAAACCTGTAGATACCTGCAGGCTTTCCATCGATTTTTGACTATGAGGTCTGTTACTTCAGTAGAATATAGACCCACATAGTTTACGCCCTTTATGGGTAACGTGACGTGTCGGACATGTACGTTACAGTGGGTACGAGCGCCGCTAATCTATTGTTTTGTGTTATGGTTACGGCCGTTGCCATACACGTGCTACTTGACATTGCACACAGCCATGACGCTGTCAAGTTGGACTAGATACCAACCAATATGGAAAATTTCGACTCTTATTTCCAGTTGGATAGAAGTCAGCGTTAGGTTGGCACAGTGTACATTACAGACTATGCCATCACGCAGAAGGTTAACTTCTATCGTTGCAGATAACTTTATTTATTATATTGAGTAAGTTGGCAAGTAGAGTTCTAATAGCTTAAATAGCAGTGTGACACGCCTTCACAATGATGAATAAAAGGTCTACTTCTTTGTGTTTCAACCCTCGAAAATAACGCCATCGAATTTATTTACTGGTGGTTTAAGAAATTTTTTTTCTTATAATATACTGTACTATTACTAAAGGATGCTTTTAATTTCAGCCTCAAAATTTACACGCACTTTCATATTTTTTATCGACGCGTTCTTTAGCTTCAAAGCATACACTTTTTACTGCCCTAAATACGTAATCCTGTTCTCATCCTACTAAGGCTGTGAACCTTTTGTTCAGCTTAGTCACTGGTCTTTTCTATTCATTTTCTACGTGTGCTTATACCATTGTGGTACCCATTATGTACTTGTGCGTAATTTTTATATCGGTGAATCCCACGACTACAGCGTCTACCTACCTACTACCGCTCTCTATCGTATGTCTTCTTTGATGTTACTAGCCTTACTATTACTGCCGGCGTTGTGCTTCTGGACTAAAAAAGCTTTTTCTCGAATTCTGGTTAGAACGAGACGCCGAGATACCATCCGCCTCAACTTCGCCCCTTCAGTCACACCAACCAAAGCAACCCGGGTTGCCTTCTAAAATATCCCTCTCAGGGGGTGGCGTTACCCCTGTCGCGCCACCAGGGGCACCTGTTTACTTCACTTACTATTACTACTTCTGTACACAGTTTATCCTATCTACCTTTTCTGCGCGCTCTCTTCTTCAGATACAGGTATGCACACACAAATAAACACATATCTGCAGTTTAGGGAGTCATACACCGTGGAAAAAAGCGCTGAAAGGAGAACAGGGCGATGCAAAAGCCAGCTGTTGTCAGGTTGGGTTGACCTTCATAAAGTTTTTTTTCTGTCCAGTGCATTTTGTTATGCACTCTCTGCTAAACTGGCACCTATTTTTCGTTCTTGTTGATATTCTGTCTATAATTCGCAACTTTAGGTACATTTAACAAAACGCGCAATGGCAGGCAAGTTGCGACAAAACGGCTGGGCCTCCGGTATGACTCGGGGGTTGGACTGCGACAGGAGCGCCAACTAAAATAGTGCAATACCAAAGGTGTCTTTTGCCGGAGGAAAGAGCGGGAAAAGAGGTGTAAGGCTGAGGAAAACGGCCAAATGACAAAATGACATAGACAACAACGTCAAAAGCAAGTGATACGAATCTATCTGTACGTATCTTAGAATGAAATCTACGTGCCAGTATAGAAATCGAATTATCGGTCAAATAATGCTATTTCGTTTGGCGACGACGTGCATGAGACGACGGTCTCCGAGTGCTTTTTTGGTTGTAGAAGAAAAGAAGATTTGTTAGAGTAACGGACGGCTGCGGACTGGTCGTATTCTCTGATTTGATTCGTTCTAGGCAATGAAGATTCGTTTGGTTCATACAAGATTAACCTATAATGGCAAGCAACTCTAACTTTTGACGATGCCATCAGTAAATGTATTTCCTGTATCGGTACACCCGGAGGGCATCATACTACACATGTTAATTCCTCCCGTTAAATGGATCTTTTTTTGTCGAAAATCCTTAGCTCGGTTTATACGTTCTATGCATTACGTTGAAAATTCTTGTGTCCATAGACCGCACTTTAATCTAAAAATAAAAGACCAGAAAGATATCGTGTTGGAGGCGGTCATGGGATATACGCAGATACCAAGAACTAACTGTAGATGGCTTGTCTGGCTTGCAACAAGAAATTTTATAATTTTAGCTAAATGTAAGATTTCGATTTTATTATGCCTTGAAAAAAAAAGCTTATCAATCAACGATGTCTCACCATCCTACCTCTCACCCCCCTTGAATCAACTTTCCCGTGTACTGTATCAAAGGTATCCTTACTAATTCGACGTTCATAGAAACACAGCCAAGCTAGCGATCTATTCCATTATATAATGTAGCTATTTTTTCTAGGATCCACAAATAAGTTCAATGTATAAAAAACTACCTGATTAATTAGACTTTTTCGGTTTAAGATGATTTATTCCTATAGAGCCATATGTTGGAACAGAGAGGCGAAGTAATTTTCGGAGACATGCGCTTAGCAAAGATCTAAACGTAATATGATGTAGAAAACGTTCATTCTATTTCATTGTAATTAGATGCTTATTGGGGTGCGTTGAGAAATATAAGTGTTTATGGAACACACATTGCATTGAAGGGCGACTTGACAGCAAAGAACTCTGCAGTTCGTTTCGTAAAATACTAATAAAATATAGAACATCGTAACAGAGAATTATAGGGAGTCGCTGACCTCTGTATATTCATAGGTTATCATAGTTGTCTTCAATAGCTCTCGTTATAGCACGATGTACTGCAAGCTACAATGTTCCCATCTCCACGATGTTCCCTCTCGGTACGAAGTCAAATATCGTGTATTTCATAATACTATACCAAACTACAATAAACAATCGAAATAAATAGTGCTGACATTTCATCGATCCTCCCACATCTTCCTAAATAATCCTTGAAGTCCTGAGAATCATTTGTGGCCACCATTATCTCGCGAAAGTGATGCCGCTATAAGTTTGCTGTAGTGTTTTTTCAAGCGTAAACTTATTCTGGCGCCAATTGCTAATCGAAATATAGATGGAGATAATAAACGCAGTTGAGGCATCCTTAACAAAAGGTAACCATGTGACTCTGACATCATTGGCTGGCCGCCCACGAAAACAAAGATGAAGCGTTAGCAGTAGAAAGCAGAGGTCGAGGCTATCAAGGATGCTTCGCTCACGGTCTTCGTATGGCTGAGCTTCCTAAAGGCAATATGTGCGAGTCGTAACGGTTCGTTATTAGATGTCTTCGAAATATGCTTAGAACCATCACGAACCCCACCGTGTTCCAAAGCTGAAATCAAAGACTTCTCTTTTTATATACGCATATAAACGTATATTATTCGTGCCTAATGCCTGTTACTATTAGGAAACTAACGCACGAGTATTGACTCGGTTGTATGTGACGGGCTTGCTCAGCACGTCGGACCTGTCCTTGGCGTTCTTTAATTTGTTCAGCTGTGAATAGTAACCGATTAATGTCACCATATTACTGATGTAATCCTTAGTCATATTACGCCCGGTGTACTTCCATACAACTTGGTATATACCTAACATGCGCAAGACATTTATATTCCCTAGTCTTACTTAACAGATAGTTTCCTACTGAAATTGTTTGGGCTTTTGCAAGATAGGTATATGTTACGCCGTAGAGGTAAAATGTAGATAGAATACGTTCAGTATAAGGAATGTGGCAATCGTTCGTGCAGTATTTTGTTCCCGTGTTTCTCATCGCCTAGTTATATTCAAGAAGTCTCCTTGCTCTGGGCAATAATATGCTGTTCCGTCGACAGTATCGTTGTTGGCGTAATGTAGTGGGAGTGCTAACGTTTCGGGACGCCAGAACACGAACTGGCTGTAGCACAATCGAGGAGCGCCTTTCTGCGGTTCGGCTGATGAGACGGTAACAAGATGAGACTTGGCAAACAGACGATGGCTAACACGAGCTGGAACAGAGTGATGTTTAGGAAACTACGGGGAGTAACGATGATACGGCTTCTGGGAAAGGAACGACGGACTTCGGGCTATCTGGCAGCATCAGTAGTAGCAACATGCAGTGGAAGCATCGATTTCAGATGACTTGCCTGCCCCACCCGAGCCCCTGTGGTGTAAAAACAGGCACTCGAAAACACTGACGTCACCGCATTGATTTCGCCGCCGGAAAGTTTTCTCACGCCAGGCCTCCGAAAAATAGTGTCATTTTTAGCTTGAAAACTGTCCGAATGGTATCGTGCGGTTTGTAACAACAAGCTGGTAAAGAAACCAGTTGAAGCAAACGTTAATCGCAAAGGATCCCTGCCTTGACGTTACCAGGGCAAGGTGACAGTCCTCGATTGGACGGATACCGTTATGAGCGAGCAAAGTAGTTCGTTTTTGGTTATGTATGCACAAGGTGGTTTAATTTAACAACTGCATGTAGAACGCATTTGAATTTCAATCACAATGTGGCATCAAAGTTTCCAGTCACACACAGAGTAAACGTTTCGCCAAGATACAAGATTATAGAACGTATTTTACGTATATATATATTTTACAAGTATTATTAATCAGTAACGAGTCGCTCGACATTGAATCCTAATACTGGATTTTCAGGTTACTGGTATTCGTCAATAAGTTTATGTTGGTCGTCATAAACGATTTTGCTAATTATTGCATAATTAATTAGTATTTGTGTGTGAATTCGGTCATTTTGCGTATGTTTCAATCGCGGTAAGCTAGTTATCCAGTATGGGAAATAGGAGTCTTTTCATTGGAGTATTAAGGGACATGAACAAGTAATTCACAACATACTTTCTTGTCAGCACATGGTCGATTTAGATAGATAATTTTTTATACATCTGTAAATCTGGCAATGAGCAAATGGGTACGTTTATCACAAAAAAAAAAACAACAAAAAAAAAAGACATTAAAGTAACAACATTACTTTTCCAAACAATGCTTTTTAGGTTGTTCTATTGATATGTCGAAAATATAGAAATGTACCTAAAGAATTATAAAGATACGAAAAACAACAGTCGTAGCTCTTTCTCTCTAAATATCATCAAAGATCGTTATTATTAAACAGATCAATTTGCAAAGGATATTAGTTCCGAGCGACAAGTGCATATAATTTTTCTTCGCTAGACCCCATTAAAATATTTCAAATATCTCACAGTAAGCTATCAAAAGACCATAACCTCAGAGAGGCCAGCCTTCAAACAAACGACGCCAGGCGAACTTATCGTCGCGTGTAGTCTGCGAGTAGTTCTGGTCAGATTTTCGCCTGTACCTAGGACACCTTTTTGGAAGGGTATCAAAGGCCTAGGCGTTGTCGCAGATGACTCAGGCAATGAGGATAGCCTCGAAGAGCCTACTCGTGAAACACAGGAGCTACTGGAGTAAGGAATGTGAGGCAGAAAGGATTAGGAAGTCATCCAGCTGTGTTCCTACTGGATCCTGCTTGAATTAGGAGGCCAGGCGCGCTGCCATTCTCTCTGACCTATTGTTCTCCAGGGAGTGTTCGGCTGTTGCCGTTGTTTAGCAACAATAGGACACCACGATGTTTCTAGAACGTAGCCGATGCAGCAAGCAACGAAAGGCCGAGTGCTCGGGATACTAGTAGGAACAGCTCAGCAACACTAGCAGATGCACGAGGACACGAGCTCATCAGGTTCTACTCTCAGATGTCACTTAGAGCAGTGCCTGCGTTTATCCTTTTGCGCATTCTCCTTTTTTTTCCCTTTTTCTATGTTCGGTTGTAGCCCTTTTGCAACCACGTTTTTGCCATCTAGCGCAATCGGCAGTGTGATACAATAGTAGGCGCTTCACGCCCATCCCGTCTCCAACAATGTTTGTCAGTAGCCTCTGCTGACCGAACTTTCTTAGTTCCAATGGACTTGTTTGCTCGTTAGCTGGCTCCCCCTCTTGCTTTTGTTTCTTTTTGATCTCACCTTGGTACTCTGCTTAAAACTAACCTAGTTTCAAATAGTCCTTGAGACGTTAACTATGCCATCCAGAAGTACTAGCGACGGTTGGAGGTCAGAAGGTCAGGGGTGGATTTGGAAAGGGTAAATATACTGTTTGTCCCTGAATAGAAAATAGCATGTGAAGCTAGGTGATTGCACAAATGATCGCCAAAATATGCATGTATAAAAATAAAAGAGTAGGTAGGGGAAAATACAGATCGACTCCGTCAAGCGACGTTCGTTTGAATTACGATTCATCGTAGGCTTGATTTTCCTTCAAACGATGTGTAACTTGCGAGGAGTACTAAACAGATTGAGCTCTGCTATAATCACACAGAAGATTAAGCTGATGTGTGAATAGTTAGATGCAGCAGGCAGGTCGTGCAGTGTGTTTCCGTTTAACATTTAAGAAAGCTACATTTTCCCAATCTAAGCTGAACTCTCAGGTCACATAGCTGAATACGATGTGGCGCAGAATTCGGACCCATTTACATTGTGCAGAACACAGTAGTTTGACTATCGCAGCACCGTTTTGTGATATTGAATAAAGTGCTATAGCTACCAGAATTCGCTATATTTTTTTCGCACTAGACACTTTCTGAGGGTACGAGCCCCTTTGACCCAGCTTGGTAATACCTACCATATACATTTCTCTTATTTCGGCTATGCGTAACGATGTAGGAGTGAACTCATTTTCCATGCAAACCCGGGACTACCGTTTTCTTCTTCGACCTTAGTTCGAATTCTCAACCCCCAGAATCGGAGGTGATAGATCAAGCGTAAATTCGAAACGATTTAATAACAGACTCTGTAATCTTGAAGTCATAGCGATGACGTTTCTGCAAGTGATCTACACACTTTTTGTTCATAGACATCAATTTTCGAAAATTAAGAGCTAGGATATTATGTAAGACGTCACATGTCGTTGACGAGCACCAGCACGGCGTGTACAGTGGGTCGATAAAAACGGACAGCTCGCTCGTAGGTTCTAGACCTGAAAAACGTCTCCGTTACAATTACACGCGATGATAAGTCGGATGAGTAATCGCTTTCGCTTACTTGTAGGTTATGCTCCGCAAAACTATTGTTACCACCGCTTGCTGAATAATTGACGGCATAATTTTGGGGTTGCTGCGCCTATTTTTTCGTGAAGCATTGGGCTTTCGCAGATGGATACGATTTTTATACAACGATCATAGATCATTGAAACTTGGCCGGATCTACAATATGATAAGTAATAATGCTCCCTCTTATAACTAGATGATAATAAGCCTTATTAATTTTCTGCCGCCTAGTTCTTAGGAGTCACATTACTATTGCCTATGCTGTAAATTGGACAGCGGAACTTCCTAAGCTTTAAGATCGTTTGGCTAACGTTTTCTTTTTGTAAAGGTCAAATGAGCGTTGTTCAGCAGCTGAGTATGGATCAAAGTTGATGTCAACTATGCTTTTCTCTGTTCACTCTAATCAACAATCCGCTGAAATCTCTGAGAGAAAAATAAGGCGCTCACTATGTCAGACAACCTTCTATATCATTTAGAATACTTCCTGCTTCTTGTTAGCATCATGTAGCTAGTTACGAGAAAAATCAGGAAATGCTCGCTAGTTAATATTAGTTGTAAGGGATGATTTATAAGCACTCAATGGCTCCGAATCACACTTTCTAATACGGCTTTTTCATATTATTATTATCAGTCATTTTATTATTACTGATCTTCTGATCTGAATCGATATGGACCTAGCAAGAACTGCATGGAATATGTCGGATAACAACTGAGACAAGTTGATAACAAAAATTATTTTTTTTCCATTTACGAGTTTCAGGCTATTTTTTTTTTATAGCTTTTGAAACAATGTTTTTACGTGAATTGAAAACAATTGCTATTATGTAACTATCGTTTGCTATGACAGAGTCGTTATACCGTCACCCATACATATATCGACGGCTATGTATGACTTCATCCGGTAGTGAATCTGCCTGTACCCCCAATAAATTTTGACTGCTTTCGCTTTTAAGTTAATGAATGAGTTCAGCGACTGTGTCACTTAGTGTACACTCTCGACATCAAGACGGAGCTGCAGTATACATAGCTGATGTACTATGCAGCATTGCGTCTTCAGTTCGAGTACTTCAAGTGTACAATGCATTTAAAAATGTTCATGGATGTACAACATTATGGCTGTGCTTCGGCTGCCGGCTGCAGTGTCCGTTCTAAATGATTCGAACTTATATTAAATACATTTAGAGTCGTTATCGTATCAGTGGGTCCATTTTGATCGGAGGAGATTAGCAACCTGTTCGCGACGTACACACAGTAATCGTTGCTACGAGGCGATACCAATCCTAAACGATTGTCGAGATAGCTGCGCGTCTCTTTAACAAGCAACATGGTTGAAGACAGATATGAAGGACATCCCGTTGACTAAACATGCAAGGGGACTAACGTACAGAAATATCAGGCCAAATATTTACCCTCTAGATCGACTGTCCTTTACTGTGCGCTATAACGTACCACCGACAGTTCCTTCCGGCCAAACTACGTTTCGACTTTAACGTCCGGTATTGGCATTTGGCATTCCATCGGACGGCTGACTCCCAATACGAGGCGAGGTGCGTCTACACCGGGTTCGAACCTAGACGACCACGTTACTTCTAATATTAGCAGACAAATACGTCGCCGCCTAAGCAATCTGGTGACCCGATCTAACGCTGTCAGCACCCAACTGGCGAAATCCGGTCGACTGCTGAGCTGTATTTTCGACGGTTACCCGTCTGCCATATTAGTTTGTGGTGTATTTTTTCCTTCTGAAAGACCTGCTTCTGCCTTCAGTGTGGGCCCTTGCGACGTTTTCCACTTTTGCGTGACCTTTGCTCGTTAGAAAGTTTACTTCGTCGCTGGTGAAATCGGCTGTTGCTGGCCCTCTGATGGGCGCCTGCAGGGCCAAGTTTCATATCGAACGGTTGCCACTAACGTTCTCTACAGACATGCTTGTACGTAGACTGCGGCTTCCACCATATAAAGCAAGCCTAATCACGTATCGCGTAAAGGTGCAAGCTTTTTGATACATCTTCGCGCGAACAATAATATATTACGCAAAATCCTAGAACAGATTGAAAATGAATGATTTGATGGGCGTAGAGAAATAGATTTGTTAATAAGCGCAACAGCTAGCCACAATTTTTATCCCATAGATGGTGGGTTGTTCAAGAACGATGGAGCATATCTTGAGCTGAATGTTTTGTGGAACAGCAGAGAGCGGTATCTAGGATATGCTCCTAACAGTGCTGCTCCTGACGAGACGCAGGAGGATGTCGGTACTTGCTAAGCAATTTAGGCTATATGTTTTAAAAAAGCCATCGGCGAATCTTGATATTTATAAGCGTCGCACGCAGAGCGCGAGAATATAAAGGATAGGTTAATTTGTAGTCACAATTCATTCACGAACGGTCACGGTATGTGTCAATGGAAACTCCATTTCTTATAGACCTCTCTCTTTCTTAACTATCTTGTATTTTCATGTAAAATCATCTGAACATGTACACGCACTATCGGTGATTTGAATGAAAACTGCTTTATCTAATTGCCACCAACATGGTTTCTTCATAGTGTGCATTACTATACCGATGTGCAACTTTGGCACACGTATACCCACATATATTGCCGGAACGATAACGTATTTGCACATGCTACATGTCTGGTTAGATTAACGCCAATCGCGGAAGATTGATATAACCGATAACCGTTTCGTTATCGATATGTGGCAGCGCTGGTCTCGGCGTGTTGATTGGTAAAAATTTCTTTTTTTTTCGTAGAATCTCTTTAATGGTGTTGAAGCAATCCTGTATATGATCTCGCAATTTGTTCCATTTGTTTGTTAGCTGTTTTGACTTGAGCTTTCATTAGAACGAGCCGTTAAGATGTGTATATTAACCGTTGGGCTGCTAGATAAATTCTGCCCGATCGATGAAAGCAATGGGTTTCGAGAATATCAGACTCGTATTAATAGGCATAACAATTGGCAAAGTATATAGCGACATACACATACCCTGTGAAATCTGTCAGCGGATCCAAGCAAATACATAGACCCTCGGTTATTCTGTTCAAGGCACTGTCAGTCAGCCTATTTAATATAATGGTGTTGTTCTAGAACGACCTTCTTTTGTGAATTATCGCTTGTCGTTTCGTTGCAACCTTCATTTCTGTGCAGTCCAGTGCATTATGAAGCAGATTTGACCAATAACAAAAACGTATTTTCATTCTGGCAGTGGGAGAGCGTATTTTCCGCAAGGATCGTGACCTAAATTCAGGGTAGGTCTAGAAGGTGTAATGTATGTGTTAATGTTTAGGACATGTTTGGTCAACTGGCATATGTTACGGAAGGGCATAGCTTACTCAAAGCCCATATATCTAACTAACGATAAATCGATCATCGTTTCAACCGTGTACTTCGTATATTGCATTATTTAAACAACAGTTCCGCATGGGTTGACTGTGCCCTCTATCAAATCTATTCATGCAACTAATTATTGCAATAGAAGTTTAATAAGCGTTAGTAAAGCGAAGCGAGTTCTTCAAAAGGATAGCTTATTACAAATATTGTTTTTTTTTTTTTCGTTAGACATTTTTCGTTGGAATTAGAGCAGTAGACTAATTAGATTTGCGTGTATATATATATATATATATATAAAATCAGGCACTGGCGATCGTGGCAGTGCTTGTTATTTCTGTATTTCATTGGGGGTTTATCTTATATTAGTTCAGTGATGCTATCGCCGGGACGGAACACTGCAGCTAAACCTATTTAGGACTGTCATGATTGAGAAAAAAAAAAAACTAAATACATAGTTTGAAACTACCATTAGAGTTTAAAGCAGGCAAATGAACGTTTTCTTTTGACGTTAAATTAGTTGTGACTGAACGAGCGCTAAAATTCAACACAGATAATTTAATTGTATCGCGTTAATTATACGTCTAATTAGAACTTGTGCGTTCGTCATTTTGGATGTTGTTGCTGTGGGTGTCACAAGTGAATTTTCGTTAAGAAAATGATCGAGCTCTTTAAATATGGCCAACAAATTCACTCGGCCAAAGGCCGAGTGTGTGTGTGTGTGCGTGCACCTTTCTAGCCCGTTTCATTACCGTTCGTTTGACAGTAAACAACAATTGTTCGGATGCCGGCAATAGCTATCAGCTACAAATAATCTGAGCCAGGGACTGTGGTGTAGAAGTTTTCTCGCAGGTAGCTTAATTGAAATCTTGTAAATGGCTAATGCGCCTTTCTTCAGTTGCGTTACCGTATCAATAATGGACAGAGCCGTCGTTAGTTCAAATCTCAGCGTTGCTTAGTTTTTGTCATATGTTCCATAAGTTCGGTGGAGAAAATAGAGACTCATCTGTAGTAATGTCCGACGGCTCAAGTAGTCAGCATTGAAAAAAAATTAAATTAGCGAAAAGTCACGTACTGAACACGTGTCTAGCTAGGTAACTTCAAAGGGCAGATGCGGTCGTAGGCTTATTGTATATACACCCTCGACGTCGTAAGTTTCTTGGTAATGAGGCCTACTGCCTTAAGCAAGATAGATAGCTAGGAAGAAATTAATTTTATTTTCGTACTTAGCGAGGCCAGATTATTTAATGCTATGTCCTTACTCTGCTCCCGTCTTATAAACTCAAAGTTATTTTATAAGCGCTTTTAAATTCATCCCGGCAGCGGAAATAAAATGGTTACATTAATGGCCTTTTCAAATCAAAGGGTCCCATCTTATTTGAGATCTCTTAGTTCTAAACGGAACATGTTTACTATAATTTCTTTTCAAAAGTTGAATTGTTTCCAAGTTATCCGAGGACTTGGGGTATTTTTAGTTTAAGCTTGATTCGGAAATGCAGATACTCTAAGGCGTCCATTGTGGCTACATTCAATAGTTGTCCTCGAATTTAGGAAAACCCCCTGAGCAAATGAAATCCAAATGTTAATATGGTCTACTCAATTCTCCTTTGCCTTAGTATTTTAATGACTATTATTTCAACTACCTGTCTCATACACATAAGTATAAAACGCCCTGTGTAATTAATCTGAAAATGCCAGTAATATATATATATATGTTTATGTAATAGTTTTTAATGACGTCCTTTTTGTACAACTACAGTACGCCATTATAAGGGGTGTATAGCTATTACAGAAACATTTTTTCGGCTATGGTCTGCCAAAGCTACCAAATGACTTACGATATATTTCAAACTTCACGTTATCCAACGAAATGAAGAAGTCGTTAAATTAATCAACTTCAGAACTTCTTCATCAACCTTATTATTTACTTTGTCATAAAATTTACAGAAGTTACTGATGACAAGACAAATTAAACAGATCGTATGAATAAGCAAACCAATGTATAATATGACGTTTTGTACAGATAAATTATAATATGACTAGTACGAATTTTGCCGCCTTTGGATAGGGGCGATAAGTCGCCCTTAATTGCAAACCTACATAAGCCAACCTTCATGAACTGATGAGGTCGCTAGGTCGCAGTTCCCAGAGCTTATTATTTTCTAGTGACCAGGCAGGTTAGGTGTGGATTCTTCAATCTAAGGTGTATGATAGCCGCTGTTGACCTGAGGGGGTCACAGAAGTTATTATATATAGGCCGCTGACTGGAGACTGCTAATGTCTGAACCAGCTACATTTCCTGTGATTGACACTTAGACATCGCTACCAGCTATGTAATGCTGCATTCAAACAGTATTTATATATACCCCGTGCGATTGGTCTTTTCGATGCCTGAATGACCTTGTGTACTTTATACAACGTCACCCCGCTGGCGACTTCTTTAGCAGCTGTGCCCCACTGTCACAATCTTGTAACGGTCCAGCCGCCCTCTCACCTCAGTCTATCGTCGTAGCATGTACCCTTCATGGAGCCTTTATGGTTTGGATGTGGATACTGCGTGCTGTATGTGGTTATTTGCTTCCGGAATGCCACAACTGGTCTCCCTCGTCAATCAGGCCTTCGCCGCCGAGTTCCCCTTTTATTGCTTTGCTTCAGCATCAGCGACTACCCGGATGACGATCTAACGCCGCTACCGGTTTGATTGAAACGATTTGAAAAAATTCTACTGATACAAGGAACTTATCTGGGAACAACGGCTTAATCAAAGCGAACGCGTAACTGAAGGAGGTCTTTCGATTTTGAGCACAATAAGCTTAATTGTTCCCCTAGGTTCTTTCGATATAATCTAAAGTATACTTATCGCCGAAGCAATCTGTTTTTATTTTTTGTTTGTCCTGCAAATGGTACGCTACCAATCTAGCCCCTTTGATAGTATCTGCACTCGACTTCATAAAAAGTTCAGCTAATTAGAAACTTACTTAGAGAAAATCGACGGTTGCAGCATTCCGAAGCATTTTATAGCACCTGCCACAATATGGGAATTTCTAATCTGTCTCAACAAATGTTTCAGGGAAGGCGTCTTTCTGTTCCGGCTTTTGTTTCTCGTTTCTGCGATTCGCCGATCCAATTCAGTAACGTAAACACTACATGTGGATTCTAAATGTAATATATTATATAATCTCTGATAAAATATATCCGAAAAAGTGCCTCTATATTATAGGCGCCTTGTTACCCATAAAAGAAGACGAGTAAAAAGATGGAACGGTCTATCACACTGTCACTAAATACCAATACTTCTAGCCCAGTCCAATAGCATTTTTAGTACGCGTGCGCGCTACAAACAAAATTTGTCGGCCATCACGTCACATATCTTACGTGTGCGACCCAAGAAATAATCCGTCAAGCATTAAATCACCCATTTTTATCTTTGTGAAAACATTTCAAGAGAAATTACAATCTTTTTTTGGTAGGGCTCTAAAAAGATTCGAAACACGATGCAATACAACTTTGAATTTTTTTTTATCTAAATAGAGTTCTAACCAGGTGATTCCGATGCTGGTGCTAACGTAACTTGTACTCATCGGCAAAAAAAATAGCGATGGTAAACACAACAAGCGAGAATGTCGGCCGTTTAGGAAACACGAGTTTACTGCGTTATCTAAACTTCTGATTCCCGGAGCTATTTGGGGGATAAAAGTCAATTGTTCCGCCGAACGAACAGACCAAATAGAAAGAAATATCTCGCGTGAACGATGACTGTTTGTGCATATGATCGGCAAACATTCTCTCCTTCGACGTTCGTCTCTTGGCATTGTAGTTACCATGTCGATCCACGTTAGATCCTAGGCGAAACCATATATTTGCCGAGCGCGTCTGCGTTTTTCGGGATGTAAGAATATGATGAACGCCGTTCGCCGTTTATACAGGTGAAAGGTGCGTTCTAAGCAATTTGTAGCACTATTTCTGGGAAGTCCCGTGGCCTATAAGCAGCTCGCTTAACTGATACGCTAACGACATTTATCCGCACCCGTGCCACTCATTCAAATTAAGAATTAAGGATCTTATGCAGGATTCGAGGTGTTCTGGTTGGATCGTTTACAGACCTTTCGTGGACGGTTCCCCTTGGCGTGGGCTTTCTGATAGCTCGCCGTTGTGAGATCTCACGGAATTTCCCATGCTAGCACCTGCGTGGAAACGATAGCTGTGGTGTGATTTCTTCTTGAGACCTTAAAGGCTATTAGATGCTGCGCTCCGCTCAAGGCCTTACACGTCGACTTCTTTATAATTGCGTTTTCCCAAAATCGAGGTAGCGTGTAGCATAGTGCTATCCACTACAGACACCAGAAGACGTTTCCTCCCGTCTGAAACCCCCTTTCGTGAGAGCAGGCGTCGAAGTTGGTCGCTATCTCCGCGACCCGTTTTGCGGTGTAGCAGGCGTGCAGTATGCTAGTTGATCCTTAGTCGAGGATAATTCCTAGACACTTGACTAGTTTAAATAGCCCGACCTGTTTGGTGTCTAATTCTATGTGTAATTCCGACCAGCGAGTTTATCGGCGGCACCGCTCCTGCTTTTCCTAGCGCCAGGCTGGGTCGTCAGGGCCCAGCCAGAACGATATGCTAGCGAAAACCGCACTTACTATTCGTTTCATTTAATTGGGGTAACGGCTGGTCAAAACCAGCGCAGGATCGACGCTACTAACTGCGTGCCCAGGCGGTGAGGTAGGTGTAGCATTCCATCGTTTGTTATGTTCCACAAGGTAGGCCCAAAGACCAAACACGATGGAACTTTTGTTTTATCTTGGGTGGGTCGTCCTACCCCATCATTTGTCTTTCACTAAGACACGATCCTATTATTCTCCATATATATGGTACTAAATTAACTGCTCTCAAGGTGTCAACTATCGCGTCTTAGCTCGACGAGTTGAGCGTATTCTTCACGTCTGAAAAGAATCGCAAGACAGTATCTTTCAGATCGAGAGAGCATTGCCCTCTATGCTTCTGCGATACCCAGGACTTTCTTTACGACAGTGTGTATGGCATATGTTAAAACTGGTCGCCTGAAAGCGTGTAACTACTTTACTAGCTTGCGGGTAGGCGTGAAGTGTGCAACTTTTTAGAGTGCTGGGAACTGGCCCGTCTGGAGCATCTCGGCTACCATATGCTAGAAAATTTCCAGATAATCTCTGATGAGCATTAGCATCGTACCCGTGGAGACAGTGTCGGAGCCCGAGGCTGTCCACGGTTTCATTTTCGCAGCGGTACCTCACCGATACGCGATCAGGGGGAAGTTGAAACTCGCGACGGCAACAGAAAGCACGCGCCCTTTACATAATTTTTTGAAACTTAGCAATTTAATGAGCTTGCGCCCGGGAAGCATAGAAACTGCGCTTTAAGTTAATGCTTTAGTTTATCGTTGTCCAAGGATCTGGCTGATCTAAGCATCTTTTCGGTAGTCACAGATAAGGCTGAGAAGCGTAAAATGCGTGTGTATTTGATTTATTTTTGTATTTGATTTAAACTCTAACCCCACGATTCTCGGAAGAAAGAGATATGCGCAAAAAGTATGGTCCAGAGTTGCGTTTTATGTAATGTCCAAACATTAGGTCGGGAATGCTTAATAGGTATAAAATGAGTTGCTCGGCCTAGCTGATCAGCATTTCAGTTTTACGCTTCGTTTCCAAAGTCCTTCGTAGTATGTGACCAGCATTAAAGTTCCTTCTAACAATGATATGCTAATGACCATTGCTGCGTATTAGAGCGTGAATTTCGCCGAAGAAATTCCCGTACTCCGCCGTCGTAAAGTTTAGGGACATGTAGATTAAATAAACGGTGGCATTTTTTAGCTAGATGGATATGAACTGATTTCCCGGTCTCGTATTTACCATATGGGTTGTTGGGTCTATCGTGCGTTTTAGAAGGAGTTTTATTTTGGTGGCAGATCGAAGTGCTCCTTGTTCGAGCCGTGAGCTGTTCCGCAATCAACGAGAAATTGATGCGCTTCGTGGTAACGTATTGTGTAGCCTGACTGTAAATGACCGAAGGCTGTTTGAGGTTTATTTGAGAGATTTTACTGTCCATGTTTGGAGTACGCTTCCTGGCGTAATTTTCGCAACCGCGGACGGCGAAACATGGTGTCGTCCGCGCGTCTTGCACACGTAGCAAAATGTAGACTCGTGCATTTATTGCTTAAATTACTTCTATTACTGCACTTGGAGCACGGCAGTTTCTCCAAAAGATAGTTTCAGAACGAGGGTCTGATGCTCGGAACTGAAACAGGAACATGCATTACGAGACCGAAACCGCCTCGTCTACCCTGCACAGGACCCATCCTATTTTGATATAACCTTGCCTTATGAACAACTGGGCGGCCTTGGCCAACAGATTGATGCAGGTGTAATCTCCGGCACGAGTTTGCTTACGTGTGTTTACTTCAATGTAAGTGGCCGCAGTACCGCCGAAGGAGAGTATGCTGAAAATTTCCGTATGAATCGCGCCCATATGTCTGATGATAATCGTACTAGGTTATATTCAGACAATCGCGCAAGTTGCCGATGTGGTGCTTGCTGTGGCGATAATTAGTATTATGGTCTCTTCGCGCTCAAACTTTTTCGATTTTTAATGTAGGCAACCTTTTCTGTACATCCGGACATACATATGAGAAAAATTTACAAGATTCTCCTCTATGACCTTCCTTGCGAGATATATGTTGCTGCCCGCAAGAGAGTTATTGATAGGCTTACACCTTTTTCTCGCTGCCCTTTTATTTCTACCAACTTATTTATCACGTCTAGCAGCGATCTTCGTAACGATTCACAAGTCCGACTTGCTCGTCTTGGAGAGCTGAACGGTACAGGATGGTATAAATGACATTAGTCCCTCTGACCGTTTCGCAGCATACACAAATAGGGATTCTTCTAAAAGCACCCGTGTCCCGTTAAGAGTTGAATCGGGTAGTTTGTAGTATCACCATATTCTGTGCTCATCTATTTTTTCAAGTCCTTAATGACTCGTCTATCAATGCCAGGAGCCTTCTTTGACTACTGAGTCCTCGTGCCTGGGATATGATCTTCACTAGATTATTTGGAAACTGTGTTGCCTTCTCTTGGGAGATCAAAATCACCTCGTTTTTTCTATGGGAACTTTTTCCGTGAGAGGACCCTCTGAAGTAACTCTTAAGCACCTGGCAGACTCCCTTACTTCGACGCTCGGACCGTTCACTGGTAGTTTGACCTTTCTACAGCGCTTCTTCATGGACGAGTAATGCCACTTTGCTCTTTTTTTGCGGCAAATCGTGCAGATCCATACGGTTATTTGAAACAGAGCGTATTCCTTTCCGCACCAGCAGAGCTAGGTGGTTCGCATACGTGATGAATTCCACTCCTTCGGTTTCGTCAAGGCTGTGGACGTCGTCGCATGTCATATACCAGGGCAGTGGCCTTAGGATACTCCGACAGTCCTATCGGAAATGTCATTTTCTTGCACCGGACTGACTGCAGTTAAGATAGGAGGCGACCGATACAGAAGAACCTCCTTTACGTTCGTGGTGTGAATGACTTCCTGCACTTTTAGTGATTCGAAAGCTCTGCGTCTGTGCGCATCGCTCTCTTGATCATCGGTATCCAGTCCGCTACTTTTCCGCTACCTCGAATATTTTCGTTATAGCTGTTGCTGTGTTTCAACATTTTCAGAATCTGATCCATGTGTCGGACACTTTTTGGCCCTTTTTTCTCATATTTTTAATTTATAGAAGCTGCCGCGTATTCATGTTGCTTCTGCTTTGGCGGTCCGTAATTGTAGCACTTTGGCGCTTAAAAGCATCGCTTGGCCGGGAGATCAACGGTCCTGCACCTGCGGCATTTCTATTTTTCCTTGACAGGCTTTCTCGAGGTGCCCTACTTTGTGAGCCTTGAAGTAGCACGATGGGCTGACCCACTCATTTAGGAAGTACAAAACCCAATTGATCTTGACCGTTCGACGGGCTAAAGAAGTCTTTGTTTTCTGCAACTCTCTGCTCATCGTTTCCGATTCGCTTGATCATCTTTTCGTGTTTTTTTTCGATTGCTATGGGGTTCGCTTTAGCTGCTTTCTGGTGGCTTGTTCAAGTGCTCCTTTCTTGGTGTCTTTTTCTGGGTTTGTGATTCGGATCTTCATTCTTAGGATAGACCCTTCTACGATCAGATCTGTTTGGCCCTCGATGCTCTCCAAGAAGCTGATGGTCGCTTCTCACTGTCACGATCACCATCACTATTATGCAATGATGACAACTCATCATTACCCGTTCGAAACATCAAACAACAAAACAGAACACATTCACAAAATTTAGTTCAGGCTTCTAGTAACGTGTCCTTTTTCAGTATCTGCTGATACTGACTATCTGATATCTATCTCATTATCTGCTGTCGTTGAACTATAAATAATCAAAATGAATCGAAGCTAATTCAAACCCACAAACGTCCATATAACATATCGGAATATACGAAGAACGTTTGGAACGAACCCTTAATCAGCATCACCGTAAAAACCGTAGAGACCGTAAAAACGAAACGTTCGTTGTCGACGAGGTTATGTCACATCTAGCAAACAGCCATTTATTATATTCGACTTAATAATCACCCAGGGATAAGTATGATCTTAGCATTTAGCAAGTGTTTATTAAGCAGCTGTGACCACCCTGTCTTTACCTACTGGCTCCACGAGGCAGACGAGGCATGTCGTGTCTACGGAAATTTGAACGTATATCAAATAAACAATATGCCTAATCTATTCGTCTTCGATAGGTGCGTGTCTGCTGTTAACCTATAATAGTAAAGAAGTGTTCTTCCATATATATAAGTATCTAATCATTTCTATTGCATTTACAGAAAGGTTTCATAATGTAGCCATTATACTACATCTTCTCCTACACATATTGAAAAAAAACCGTATTAGAAAGTGTACGTATAGCTAAAC